>NW_028270148.1:60232741-60386574 GCF_037043375.1 Chiloscyllium plagiosum
AAATCAGAAGGTCTAAGGCGACCATTGGTAACAAATTTGTAATAACAGGTAAAACAATTGGAGGTAATTACCACAGGAACAGTTGTTTCAAAAAAGTAACTTTGGCCAACAGTTGGAGGTCACTCATTCCAAAAATCAAATGCATTAAGCTGATGTTTCATTTTAGTTTACTAATACTATTGCATACCTTGAACAGACAAAATCTGCGTGGATTAAATTTGTCCTTTCCTTTTCGGTCTTCCAAGGATAAGAATTTAATCAATTGCTCCATAAATTGTGGGTCAGAGAAATGGTCATAAATTACTTGTTCTGCCTACAAAGGTAGTTATTTGGAAGTCATTAGTAATGCCTGTGCAGAGTTTTAGACTAATCATACATGTGACAAAACCATAGTAAATTAAACATAAATAATGCCTTTCTTTGCAAAGGAAAAAAATCTTCAAATGGGCACTAGTTAAAATTAAACTGATTTTCACTCTACCATAACGACAGCATCAGTACTAATAAATAGTTAACAAATACAGCATACAGATATACCAATCATGGAAAATTTCAATTACATTGATTTCAAAAATAGCTGAGTAAGCCTGTATACATGATTGAAGGCCGACAAGATATGTTACCATATTCCAGACAAAGGAAAATATTTAAGGAGGTACGGGGGGGGGGGAAGAAGGCGGAGATATTTAATATAAACAAAGTATCAGTGCGGGGATCAATATTCTTCTCAGTATTGTTATGAAGTTGAAGGTGTGTACTGTTACCTTTGAGAGAGTGAATACTGTTTTTCACAGACCTTACAAGCATCTGTCATATGACTACTGTCACAAAGATAGTCCCTTTTTTTCCTAAATGGTTCCTTGGATCAAGACGACTCTGTCCTTGATTTTTTTCAGAGGGGCAATAAACTGAGCTGGACTCTGATCAGTCTAGTTTGGTACAGAGATGAAAAGGATTTTAAGAGGCCTTTTGTTTCTATGTCGTCAGATGAGACTGCAGGCCAAAGTCGTCATGCTTTAGAAGTGACCTGTATAAAGGTAGGGATGTGGTCAGCTCTCGATTTGAGCCAACATGAGCTGAGCAGTTTTAGTTCAGTCTTAAACTAGGAAGTTCAACAGGGAGCGGTGTGGAAACTCTCTCTTTTCTGCCCTTCAACAAAAACTTTTAAGCATGTGTTCCATTTATACTGGGTTTTAAACGAAGTTTGCTTATTGGAACCTATTCGGAACAGCATAATTAAGTCTAACTGGATAGTTTGAGTTCTTTATTCTGTTATGTGTGTTTCATTGTGTAATTTTGTGAATACATTTTTGTCTGTTTTAAAATCTAGTAGTCAACCTAGCTACCTCCAGGTAATTTTCAATGTACACTTACCGAAACAAATTGCCAAGTTAGGTCTAGGGCTGCCTGCTTAAGAAAGTTTTGAGTGGTCTAGCCTAGTCCATAACACTACCTAGCAGTCCCAGTGTACTGGAAAATTGAAAATATGTAACATTTTGTTGTGAAATTATTACGTGAGTTGGTTGCTGTTTTGACAACAATTCAAATTTAACCAGTTTAAATTATGTCCCAGGATACTAAAACCTACTCTAGTTTGAATTTATTGTTTTTGTCAACATTGAACCAATAAGACAATCTGATGGCGGGGTAATTCGAAAAACTGCTAAGAAAACTTGACTGGCATCCTCAAACCAGAAAAAATTAAGTGCTGCACTACTGCTTTAGAGTTGCTTGCTGATAATATCATACTTGACACTAGTCAACTTTCTTTTGTATGGATTTCAGAACTGATTTCTGGAAAAAGAACAGATTTACCCAGGAGACCCTTGAGCTCTATAGACTCGTTATACATAGCAAGATACTGAAGAGGAAGAAGCTGTATTGAACTGAAGGTGCTCTTTCATTACAATAAAACAAAGTTCATAAAATAATGTAAAGCTATTGCACAACTATGCTGCTCTCAGGGCACATTAACAGCAATGCGGGTACTGATCAGAGATACATGACCAATGTTGGCAGCAACTCAGGCAAAATTATTCATAAGACTTAAGCTAAGATACAAGTTATGCAGTGCAGTTACACAGTAGCCTTGCATAAACTGTGTTATACTTTGCTATTAATGTTCACTTCATTGGGTTTTCCTACTTTGTCTTCTGAATTTGACAACAAACATGAAACACTGATTTTATATTGGGAACCAATGTTAGTCCAAGGTCTATACAGAGCTGGAAATGTGTTGCTGGAAAAGCGCAGCATGTCAGGCAGCATCCAGGGAACAGGAGAATCGACGTTTCGGGCATAAGCCCTTCCTGAAGAAGGGCTTATGCCCGAAACGTCGATTCTCCTGTTCCCTGGATGCTGCCTGACCTGCTGCGCTTTTCCAGCAACACATTTCCAGCTCTGATCTCCAGCATCTGCAGACCTCACTTTCTCCTCAAGGTCTATACAGGCCAATGATGTGCAATACTAGCATATTAAGGAAAGTGGTGACACAACAGCAGGCGAAATAGTAAATACAGTTGTAAAACTTCATTATTTTTCAAATGGGATCATACACTCATGCTTTGATGAAGATCACTCACTTACTTCAACTCAAGCACTCTCATTATTTCAAGCTCATCAAATAACCCTGAATTGATGACTAGAAAATGCTAAAAAAAACTTTTGACACAAATAATTTTTACCTCTGACATTTCGCTTCGACTTCTTCCTAGTTTAGGTTGTTGATCCACTGGGGCATAAACAAGCAGCTTCCTAATTAGGAAAAAAAAGTCATTAGATTTTCTCTTGCATCTATGCTTCAACTGTTCTTTTAAAAACACTTCCCAAATCTTCACTTTCTTTACAACCTATTATAATACTGTCTATTAACATACTAGACATAAATTAATTACATGACTAAAATAAAGTCAGGACTACAGCTGCTGATAAAGGGCTTAAGCCTGAAATATCAAATCTCCTGTTCCTGGATGCTGCCTGACCTACTGTGCTTTTCCAGCGCTAAACTTTTTAGACAGTTTAATGATGTACATTATATGCATGAGCAATGCTTCTAATAACAGAATATTTTGACCCAATTCGCTGGTCTTGAAAATATTTCTAATTGCTTAAATATTGGAATTACAAATCACTCGTCATTTGTTCTGTTAATCAATAGACAATAGGTGCAGGAGTAGGCCATTCTGCCCTTCGAGCCAGCACCACCATTCATTATGATCATGGGTGATCATCCTCAATCATTATACTGTTCCTGCCTTATCCCCATAACCCTTGATTCCACTATCCTTAAGAGCTGTATACAAGTCTTTCTTGAGAGTATCCAGAAACTTGGCTTCCACAGCCTTCTGAGGCAGAGCATTCCATACACCCACCACTCTCTGGGTGAAGACGTTTCTCCTCAACTCTGTTCTAAGTGACCTACCCCTTACGTTTAAACTGTGTCCTCTGATTCGGGACTCACCCATCAGCGGAAACATACTTCCTGCCTCCAGAGTGTCCAATCCTTTAATAATCTTATACGTCTCAATCAGATCCACTCAGCCTTCTAAACTCAAGCGTATACAAACCAAGTCGCTCCAATCTTTCAGCGTAAGATAGTCCCGCCATTCCGGGTATTGACCTCATGAACCTATGCTGCACTCCCTCAATAGCCAGAATGTCTTTCCTCAAATTTGGAGGCCAAAACTGCGCACAATATTCTAGGTACAGTCTCACCAAGGCCCAGTACAGCTGCAGAAGGACCTCTTTGCTTCTATACTCAATTCCTTTTGTTATGAAGGCCAGCATGCTATTAGCTTTCTTCACTGCCTGCTGTACCTGCATGCTTGCTTTCATTGACTGATGTACAAGAACACCTAGATCTCGTTGTACTGCCCCTTTACCTAACTTGACTCCATTTAGGTTGTAATCTGCCTTCCTGTTCTTGCCACCAAAGTGGATAACCACACATTTATCCACATTAAACTGCATCTGCCATGCATCCGTCCACTCACCCTGTATTCTCCTAACATCCTCCTCACATTTCACCCTGCCTCCCAGCTTTGTGTCATCAGCAAGTTTGCTAATATTACTTTTAATACCTTCATCTATATCATTAATGTACACTGTAAAAAGCTGCGGTCCCAGCACTGATCCCTGGTCACCGTCTGCCATTCCGAAAAGGAGTCGTTTATCACTACTCTTTGTTTCCTGTCAGCCAACCAATTTTTAATCCGTGTCAGTATTTTGCCCCTAATTTTGCTCACTAACCTCCTAAGTGGGACTTCATCAAAGGCTTTCTGAAAGTCCAGGTATACTATATCCACTGGATCTCCCTTGTCCATCTTCAGAGTTACATCCTCAAAAAATTCCAGAAGATTAGTCAAGTATGATTTCCCCTTCATAAATCCATGCTGTGACTCTGACCTATCCTGTTACTGCTATCCAGATGTGTCGTAATTTCATCCTTTATAATTGACTCCATTCATACTGAGCAATCTCCAAGGATTTGAATGGAATTACTCTGATGGCTTACATTTCACCAATCCCATACTTACTGAGGCCATGTATAGTACCCCCAGTGTGTCTTTTCCACAAATAAGCAGGCTTCCCATTCATCCTTAGTCCTTGGCAAATTGGAGCTATCGTAATGAAGCCACTTGTTATCAGGCCTGTCTCCTGGCTGGGTTATTGCTGGATGAGAGCCATCTAGTTAGGAAGTTCCCACAATTAAAAATGTGGAATATTTTTAAGGGCTTCAAAAAATAATAAAGCAGAAGGTTCAAAAGACTTGTTTAAAATTTTCACTAATAAATAAAACTGTAGAAAATGAACTTGAAAACAACATTAGAAGTAAAGATTAGATTACTTACAGTGTGGAAACAGGCCCTTCTGCCCAACAAGTCCACACTGACCCTCCGAAGCGCAACCCACCCAGACCGATTCCCCTACATTTACCTCTTCACCTAACACTATGGGCAATTTAGCATGGCCAATTCACCGAACCTGCACATTTTTGGACTGTGGGAGGAAACTGGAGCACCCGGAGGAAACCCACGCAGACACGGGGAGAATGTGCAAACTCCACACAGTCAGTCACCTGAAGCGGGAATTGAACCCAGGTCTCTGGCACTATGAGGCAGCAGTGCTAACCACTGAGCCACTGTGCCGCCCACATTTACACAATAGTGTAACATACTTGCGAGAAGCAAGTAACTTTAGACCTATCGTTTCCAAAGGTTTCCAGCAATGGATTTTGTCTTAACTCATGTCTGGATTTGACAGACTTCTTGACAGATACCGATTGCTAATAAATAGTCAATTATGTCATTATTATTCCATCATGTCTACCAGGATGGCAGACAGTTGTGTTAGAGCTTTATCTTTCTCGTCCAACATTTCCTATTTTCCACCAGAATAATGGCACATTCAGCATATCAAATCACCATGTGATTTTTACTTGTAGTGATTGAAACATCTTTGTTCACATTTTTAACGTCTTGAGCGAATATAATAATGCAAAATAAAAACTTCTGAGAGGTAAAGTAAAATGTTTTAAATAGTGAAAATGTTTGCAAAGAAGTAGTTCAAATGTCTTTTTGGATCATGGATACAGTTATGAACAGCAACGCCAAAATATCTGACTAGCGCCAAGTACGGTGATCACAGGAATACAGCAAGGAATGTTAAACCTTTCAAAGGAACGCTCAAAAACAGGTATTTCGACTAAGGTGTCATTTCAAAAATGTCTTAACTCTGTAATATCTTCCTATGAGGGCTGAGTATTAAAATCAAGTGCCAGTCAAGTCATATGATGGAAGCATTTCCAGAGATTTGAATGTGCCCAAAGACATACCATATGATTTAACTGTACTCATTATGACCATGGTCTTTTCAGTGAATGCCCTTCACAAGTGAAAGCAAATTCTCCTCCTTACAAGTTTTCTCTTAAAAATCAATGAAAAATAAAACATTGACAAATTTGAGGGGTTTCCAAAATTGTTTGAACTTAACTCACTTTAATGAGCAACCCAGGTTCGAAATAAGCAATTTGCTCAAACAGTTTGCATATTTAAAATTACTTTAAGTCCATTAACATTTAACTGAGAATATGATCAAGGAAATAATCACTGAAAGGTCAATTCTACTTACAAACAGTGTATGGATCAATCTCTATTTTTTTGTGAGGTCTCTTCAGCTGCTTCATGATGCCAGCCACAGCAGATATTGCCATCTGAAGATGAAATTAATTTAGCAATGGTCACATGTGCAATTTTGGGGACATTATTCTGCCTGAAAGTTCGAGGTCCCAACAAGATTTCACCACCTGCTGCATGTTTTAGGTTGCGGTAAATTTATTTTGGATCTTATTTGCACAAACAGGCAGACTGCAGAGGTTGTGGATGCAGTCCAGGCAAGCGTCCTTGCTCAAGTGACAGAAATAAGTCTGCCAAAAGGCAAGGTGACTTTTGAAATATGCTGCAAAGCTGCTCAGCTAAAGCCTTTTCTCTGCCTGCACTTGATCAACAGCAAAGGAGGGTAAGATCAGGCCTATCACTGGATGAGCAGTAAACAGCTGAAAAGCATGTAGCAACTACCATTTTCAAGGGTTTATTGAGTGTGTGGGTGTGGGGGGTGCGTGGGGGCGTGGGTGCGGGGGGTGGCGCGTGGGCACGGGGGGGCGCGTGGGCGTGGCGCGTGCGGGGGGGTGGCGCGTGCGGGGGGGGTGTGTGTGTGCGGGGGTGCGCGCGGGGGGGTGCGGGGGTATGTGTGGGGGGGGTGGGGGGGGTGTGGGGGGAGGGTGTGGGGGGAGGGTGTGGGGGGGCAGTGGGGGAGGGGGGGTGCAGTTGGTGGGCATGGCAGGGATGCCTAGTGACGGCAAAAAAGCCCTACACCCCCAACACTAGACAGGTTCTTCGGTGTGTGACAGCACCAAGTTCACCATATTCCCCCATCCCTGCAAAACCAGGTGACTTGAGGTGTGCCTGGGAGATGAGAAGAGGCTCCAAGTTTCACTGTAGAGACACACAATAGGTTCAGATGTTGGGCAGAAGCCATGCCGTGGTACCCAGCTGCAGGGGCTTAACATGGTAAATTTCATTGTTACACTAAACCTTTCTATCCAGAGCTTATCTCATTGCACTTAATGTTTGCAGAATGAGCAATTCAGTTGAATGATATTTTTACAGCCAGACTGGAAATTATTTATTATCTGTAGTACATGAAGCCACTGACCCCATACAGCTCAGGCATGAAAATTAACAATGAACATTCATTCTTTCAGCCTTTTAGATAATATTTTTGTAAATATCAGCTCAACACAGCCATGCTATGTCTCATGTCAGGAGAAGATAGCTTTTTAAAAAGTACAATATCATGTGACATTATTATATAAAACATGCTGGCAAGTTTGCCAGGTTCCAAAGTCAGGTGAGAATTGATCGAGTGAATTCACTGAAACTGAGCCCTATCAGCTAACAATTGTTTTTCAGGAGGGAGGACACTTCTCATATCATCCATAAGCATAGTAAAGTGCTGGTGATTCCATTTTTCTTGCAACTGGCAAAGTACACCACACAATGACAAATTAAGCAGTAAACTTGCAATTCTTCTCTTTGATTGCTAGGCATGTGAAATTTAACAGAAAGAAAACTTACCTTCCGGACTACTAAAGCATCATGATTAAGACTCTGAATAAAGAACTTGATTCCTCTTGTAGGTAGTGGGACATCATCTCTCAGTAACAGGGAGAGGAAACCAATGGCTATTTGTTCAAATTTCCATGGTCTTAAAAAAAAATCAAACCCCTGATCAAAATTTAAAGCCTTTTACAAGGTTTGTTAAAGGATTTGTTGGAAAACATCATAATTAATGATAATAATACAATGCTAAAATTTCCATATTGGTGTTCCAGCCAAGGTTGCAGGGCATTAACAGTCACTCTTTATATATGAACCGAGCCAATGAATAAGTGCAGGATGAATGACTATTCATCCAGGCAAGACAGATACAATCCTTAACCATTGATCACATTCATGCACATTATCAATGATCATTAGACATCATCAGAAGTATAAGTAGCAGCTGTAGCTGCCAATCAACTTGGTTATGATCTACTTGGGAAGGTGTGCTTCAGCCCAGTTATTTTACTAAAACTCCCCAGTTTTCCCATCTGATTTAATCATATCAACATGTTCCTGTATTTAATGAGAACTACCGTTTATTACAAATAAATACATTTCATCATAGGTAAACTGTTATGGACTCGGCCAAACCACTGAAAACATTCTTAAGCAGGCAGCCCAGGCCATAACTTTGCAATTTGTTTCGATAAGATTAGATTCCCTACAGTGTGGAAACAGGCCCTTCGGCCCAACCAGTACACAACGACCCTCCAAAGAGTAACCCACCTCGACCCATTTCCCTCTGACTAACGCACCTAGCACTATGGGCAATTTACCATGGCCAATTCACCTTCACCTTTGGACCCTGGGAGAAAACCAGAGCACTGGAGGAAACCCACGCAGACACTGGGAGAATATGCAAACTCCACACAGACAGTTGCCAGAGGCTGGAATCGAACCTGGGACCCTGGTGCTGTGTGGCAGCAGTGCTAACCATTGAGCCACCATGGTAAGTGTACAGTGAAAACTACCCGGAGTAAGTTAGCGAGGTTGACTACCAGGTTTTAATACACAAAAATTTATTAACAAAATTACATAATGAAACACAAACAGAAGAAAGAACCCCTGCAGAACTCAATCTATCCAAACTAGACTTAATTATGCTGTTCCGAATGTACACAACAGTCTCACTAAGCAAGCCACCTGGAAACACAGTTATCAAAAAATGGAACAGATGCTTACAGGTTGACGTTAGAAGGGCAGAAAGAGAGAGCGCGCCTGTTTCCACAGCGAACTCCTAACTAGTTCTGGACTGAACTGCACAGCCAGAGAGTTGACACTCTTTCATTATACAGGTCACTTCTGAAACATGACTGCTTTGGCCTGAAGTCTCATCTGTTTACATATAAACAAAAAGGCCTCTCAATACCCTTTAATCTATGTACCAAATCAGTCTAATCAGAACCGAGAGCTGGTTTATGACCCCTCCAGAAAAAAACCAAGGACACAGTATCCTTGAGAAAAGAAACAGCTTTTAGAAAAAAGGGACCAGCTTTGTGACAAACAAAATTATGAATTACAATCTATAAATATAACTTAGTCATAGAGATGTACAGTATGGAAGCAGACCCGTCGGTCCAACCCATCAATGCTGACCAGATATCCCTACATTCTATATCTTCCATAGACTTTTCCACAGTAAATACTGATGCAAAATACTTGTTTAATATCTCTCCCATTTTCTGTGGCTCCACACAAAGGCCGCCTTGCTGATTTTTGAGGGGTCCTTTTTTCTCTCTCTAGTTACTCTTTTGTTCTTAATGTATTTGTAAAAACTCTTTGGATTCTCCTTAATTCTATTTGCCAAAGCTATCTCATGTCCCCTTTTTGCCCTCCTGATTTCCCTCTTAAGTATACTTCTACTGCCTTTATACTCTTCTAGGGATTCACTCTATCTATCCTTATCCTATCTATACCTGACATATGCTTCCTTCTTTTTCTTAACCAAACCCTCAATTTCTTTAGTCATCCAGCATTCCCTCTACCTACCAGCCTTTCCTTTCACCCTAACAGGAATATATTTTCTCTGGATTCTCGTTATCACAGTTATTGCCTTTGTTGTTTGAATTCATGTATCACTGGACAGTGCAGTGTTTTGTAGAGGAATAAGATGGTGTTATTTTCTGGGTCTGTAGATCATGAAGGAGCAAAAATGGCCTTTACTAGAGTGATATGTGCTTCTTGTCAGATGTGGGAGTTCAAAGAGAATTTAAGGGTTACTGCGGATTATATCTGCAATAGATGCTGTTGATTGAGAATCCTATCAGATCGGATGGATCGGTTGGAGAGACGGTTAGAGGCAATGAGGAATTTGCAACAGCAACAGTATGTGATGGATGGCAGTTTTTGGAGGAGGGAAAGTCACAGATACAGTCACATAGATGGGTTAACTCCAGGAAAGGTAAGAGAGGTAGGCAGCTAGTACGGGAGTCTTCTGCGGCTATCCCCATTTCAAACAAGTATGCTGTTTTGGAAAATGTAAGCAGTGATCGACTCACAAGGGAATGTCACACAAACAGCCAAGTTTCTGGTATTGAGACTAGCTGTAATGCAATGTGGGGTTTGTCAGGTTCGAAGAGATCAATTGTGTTAGGGGACTCTTTAGTCTGAGGTACAGACAGACATTTCTGTGACCAACAGCAAGAAAACAGAATGGTGTGTTGTGTCCCTGGTGCCAGGATCAAGTATGTCACAGAGAGGGTGCAGAATGTTCTCATGGGGGAAAGGGGCCAGCAAGAGATCATTGTCCACAATGGAACCAACAACAAAGGAAGGGAAAAGGTGGAGATTCTGAGGGGAGATTACAGAGAGTTAGGCAGGAATTTAAAAAGGAGGTCCTCAAGAGTAGTCATATCTGGATTATTCCCGGTGCTATGAGCTGGTGAGGGCAGGAATAGGAGGATAGAGCAGATGAATGCATGGCTGAGGAGCGGGTGTATGGGAGAAGGATTCACATTTTTGGATCATTGGAATCTCTTTTGGAGTAGAAGTGACCTGTACAAGGAAAACAAATTGCACCTAAATTGGAAGGGGACTAATATACTGGCAGGGAGATTTGCTAGAGCTGCTTGGGAGGATTTAAACTTCTAAGGTGGGTTGGGGGCATCGACCCAGGGAGATAGTGAGGAAAGAGATCAGTCCGAGACTGGTACAGTTGAGAACAGAAGTCAAACAGTCAGGGCAGGCAGAGACAAAGTAGGACTAATAAATTAAACTGCATTTATTTCAATGCAAGGGGTCTAACAGGGAAAGCAGATGAACTCAGGGCATGGTTAGGAACAAGGTACTGGGATATCATAGCAATTACAGAAACATGGCTCAGGGATGGGCAGGACTGGCAGCTGTAATGACAGCATCACAGCTGTACTGAGGGAGGATATTCCAAGAAATACATACAGGGAAGTTACTTGGGTGGAACTGAGAAATAAGAAAGGGATGATCACCTTATCGGGATTGTATTATAGACCCCCTAATAATCAGAGGGAAATTGAAAAACAAACTTCTAAGGAGACCTCAGCTATCTGTAATAACAACAGGGTGGTTACGGTAGGGGATTTTAACTTTCCAAACATTGACTGAGACTGCCATAATGTTAAGGGTTTAGATGGAGAGGAATTTAAGTGTGTACAAGAAAAATATCCTGATTCAATATACTAGAGAACGTGCATAACTTGACCCACCCTTGGGAAATCAGGCATGGCAGGTGACCGAGGTGTCAATGGGGAAAACCTTGGGGCCAGTGACCATAATTCTATTAGATTTAAAATAGTGATGGAAAAGGATAGACCAGATCTAAAAG
The DNA here is from genome assembly GCF_037043375.1 of Chiloscyllium plagiosum. NCBI lineage: Eukaryota > Metazoa > Chordata > Chondrichthyes > Orectolobiformes > Hemiscylliidae > Chiloscyllium > Chiloscyllium plagiosum. Next base: position 60,244,202 of record NW_028270148.1, read on the forward strand.
TTGAAGTTGTAAATTGGAGAAAGGCCAATTTTGACGGTATTAGGCAAGAACGTTCAAAAGCTGATTGGGGGCAGATATTCGCAGGTAAAGGGACGGCTAGAAAATGGGAAGCCAATTCTAAAATGTAGAATCCCGACACAGATGGGTGGTTGAGTGGACAAAACATATATCAGGAAACACATTCCAATAGCATCAGTTCACAGGCTTCAATGAGGTGTTCCTTTCTCTTCCCAAGCAAAACCATCTGCTCTCATACCCTCCTTTCAGATTTTCAGTTCTTGTTAAGGAGGCAGAGAACTTACACATTAATTGTTCAGTTTCAGGCTTTGGTTAGATGCATCAGCTGATAGCAAATGGTGGGAGAGAACAACTGACCATCTCTACGTGTGAAAGTCTTTGCTGCAGAGATATATAGAGTCAAGTCCTATTTCTTCCAGTCTGAAGACTCACTGTATTATTCATACACACACTGAGGATATCACCGAGACGGGACGAAACGTCTGCAACACAAATTCCCAGCTCTGCGAACAGAACCACAACAACATACACACACTGTTCAGCTTCCCAAGATCCAATTAGAGGACTGTTGTCAGGTTGATGACCTCTGGTATCCACAACTGGTCACAATTGCACAAACCAGTCAATCAGCAATTTGTTGCCAGTCAAGTCTTACTCTCTGCACTCACAATGTCTTCTCTCTCCTCCCCAACTGCTTGAACAAAGCAATGTAAACACAATTCACAGTGAATTCCAGAAACGTTGTTTTAGTTTTTATGAAGTTCCTTAAACAGGGCTTAATTTTTAAAACAATCCTTTTCAATGCTCAATCAAATATAAAGAAAAATAAAAAGATAAAGTTATTACAGGATTGTAAACCCGATTGCTTGCCTGTGCAGGTAAACAGTCTGTGCAAACGGGGGCTGGCATTTAACCTTTGCCACCAGCACATCTTTTGTCCCAACACAGGGAACAAATATCTTTTCTAAAGTTCATCATATGTACTGCATCACTGCTGTGTACTTCCCATGAAAATCTGTTGAGCAACTCCTTGTAAGCATTTCTCCCATAGTCTAACTTTTTTCTGCACGAAAGTGTCAACTCCATCTCAAATCAAGCTAGGGATGCAAACTTGAAATGTCGCGTACTGGGAAGCTACTAGATGACGGACTGAGCTATCAAGCTTAAACAAAAATACATAATTTTTAAAAACTTACAAGTTCCGCTGGTCAAGCAAGTCCAGTAAGGTATCTATTAGCTTCTTATAATTCCTAAACAATAAAGAGAATTCTTAATTATGGACAATATTGAACACAGCCCTCATTTTTCATTTACAGGCAATCCCCACTAAAGCGCTGGCGTCATTTCTGAAAATCACTACTTTAAATAAAATGATTAAGTGAAACATGGTTTGCCATAAGAATTAATTGATACCAGGGTTAGGTTCCTGCAGATTCTGTGAAGTATAAAACAATGCCCAGGTTGAAATACCATATCACACCATGTATTCCTTGCTGAATTAACTTACCAACTAAAATAAACCATAAATCTAAAAGGAAATACCATATACAGTTAACGACATAGTATTGTACAAAATAATTACACATTATTCTATTGTACATTAAGATTCACCAGGTTCCAATAAGTGGCAGACATTGATCAATACAAGCATCAGCTCACCAAGAATATCTGCACTGTCCAGTCTCAAATCTAGCATTTCGATGCACAACAGAAGGCTACAGCTGTGAGTTGAGAAAAACCTTGGTCCAGATAAAAACAGATTTGGGATAGAAACTGAGGGAGTCAGGGTGGGAGCTTGTGGGAAACTGGGCAGAGTACCACAGCAGATAAAGAATCTGGTTTGGCAGGCAGAGAACCAGAGCTGAAGACACCTCAGAATCCCGACAGTGTAGAAGCAGGCCATTTGGTCAATCAAGTCCACACTGACCCTCCGAAGAGCATCCCACCCAGACCCAACTCTACCCTATCCCTGTAACTCATAGCTAATCCACCTAGCCTGCACATCTCTGGACACTATGTGCAATTTAGCATGGCCAAGCCACCTAACCTGTACATCTTTGGACTGTGGGAGGAAACTGGAGCACCTGGAGGAAACCCACGCAAACACAGGAATAATGTGCAAATTCCACATAGTCACCCAAGTCTGAAATCAAATCTGGGACCCTGGCACTGAGGCTGCAGTGTTAACCACTGAGCCACCATGGCACCTCTGGTCACGATTCGGAGATGCTGGTGTTGGACTGGGGTGTACAAAGTTAAAAATCACACAACACCAGGTTATAGTCCAACAGGTTTAATTGGAAGCACACTAGCTTTCGGAGCGACGCTCCTTCATCAGTTGATTGTGGAGGGCTCGATCGTAACAGAATTTATAGCAAAAATTTGCAGTGTGATGTAACTGAAATTATACATTGAAGAATTGATTGTCTGTTAAGCCTTTCATCTGTTAGAATACAGTGATAGTTTCACTTCTTTCATGTGTAAATCACAAAACCCTTTTTTTAAAAAAGTTGCATTCTCGGGTTAGCTGTTAACAATGGTGATAGCTAGACAATATGTTGAAGATGTTAGCCCCCTGTGTTCTCTGTCTATGACCTGATGTTTAGATTGATTCTATGTGAGAATCTCTCTGGCTATGTGGAAGGCATCTTGAAACCTATTGTACAGGGGATCCCCAGCTTCTGTCGCGACACTACGGATTTCTTACAGAAACTCAGCACCCATGGACCAGTCGAACCAGGAACGTTCCTCGTCACAATGGATGTTTCCGCACTCTACACCAACATCCCCCACAATGATGGCATTGCGGCAACAGCCTCAGCACTCAACACCAACAACTGCCAGTCTCCAAACACCATCCTACAACTCATCCGCTTTATCCTCGATCATAACGTCTTCACCTTTGACAAACAATTCTTCATCCAGACACACGGAACAGCCATGGGGACCAAATTTGCACCCCAATATGCCAACATTTTTATGCACAGGTTCGAACAAGATTTCTGATCTATGCAGGATCTCCAACCGACATTGTACACCAGGTACATTGATGACATTTTCTTCCTCTGGACCCATGGCGAGGAGTCACTGATAAAACTACACAGTGACATCAACAATTTTCATCCCACCATCAAACTCACCATGGACTACTCTCGACTGTCTGTCTCATTCTTGGACACTTGCGTCTCCATCAAGGACGGATACCTCAGCACCACAGACTACCGCAAACCCACAGACAACCTCACAATGCTACACTTCTCCAGCTTCCACCCAAAACATATTAAAACAGCCATTCCCTATGGACAAGCCCTACGCATACACCGGATCTGCTCAGATAAGGAGGAACGTGACGGACACCTGGAAGTACTCAAGGATGCCCTCACAAGAACGGGGTACAATGTTCAACTCATCAACTGCCAGTTCCGACGTGCCACAGCAAGGAACCGTAATGACCTCCTCAGGAGGCAGACACGGGCTGCAATTGACAGGGTACCCTTTGTTGTTCAGTACTTCCCAGGGGCTGAAAAATTACGCCATGTTCTTCGTGACCTGCAACACATTATCAATGAAGATGAGCACCTCACCAAGACCTTCCCCACACCTCCACCACTTGCCTTTAAACAACTGCCAAACCTCAAACAGATCATTGTACGTAGCAAACTGCCAGGCTCTCAGGACAACTCCATACAACCCTGTCACGGTGGACGCTGCAAAACGTGTCAGATTGTGGACATAGATACCACTATTACGCGTGGGAACACCTCCCACCGTGTACATGGCAGGTACTCATGTGACTCAGCCAACATTGTCTATCTTATACGTTGCAGGCAGGGATGCCCAGAGGCATGGTACATTGGGGAAACTGAGCAAAGGCTACGACAACGGATGAATGGGCACTGCACAACAATCAGGAGGGTTCCCTCCCAGTTGGGGAACACTTCAGTGGTCCAGGACATTCAGCCTCGGACCTTCGGGTGACCATCTTCCAAGGTGGACTTCGGGACAGGCAGCAGAGGAAAGTGGCTGAGCAGAAGCTGATAGCTAAGTTCGGTACCTATAGGGAGGGCCTCAACCGGGACCTTGGGTTCATGTCACATTACAGGTGATCACCATTGCACTACACACACATACACGGACACAGATACACACAGACGCGCACACAGACCCCCACACACACCCTTATAGACACACAGACTCCCACACATGCACCCCCTCACAGACTTAAGACACTCTGCACTCACTACACACACACACACACACATTCTCACACTCACAACCTCCACCCCAGACAGACACACACACAGACAAAGACCCACATGCACACATATATATTGTGTGTGGTGAATTTTTTTTGGTACTTTCAGAGTTACATTGCACTTTGCTCAAAAACCACATAGATTCATGTCGGACTCTAAGCAAAAAAACTGCATGAATTTATGTAAAACTCTGTTATTTCACTTTTTAGATTGGAATCAATCTAAATATCAGGTCATAGACAGAGAATACAGGGGGCTAACACCTTCAACATATTGTCTAGTTATCACCATTGTTAACAGCTAACCCGAGAAAGCAATTTTAAAAAAAAAGGGTTTTGTGATTTACACATGAAAGTAGTGAAACTATCACTGTATTCTAACAGATGAAAGGCTTAACAGACAATCAATTCTTCTATGTATAATTTCAGTTACATCACACTGCAAATTTTTGCTATAAATTCTGTGTTACGATCGAGCCCTCCACAATCACCTGATGGAGTGTCGCTCCGAAAGCTAGTGTGCTTCCAATTAAACCTGTTGGACTATAACCTGGTGTTGTGTGATTTTTAACCTCTGGTCACAATGGTCAACAGGGGCCTTATAAGCAACAATGGAGTAGGAGCATTAGGGAAATGGTCATTAGCACATTGCAGGCCACATAGGTGGAAATTGTTTCATATTAACATTGTTTACCAATGTTAAATGAATACATCAACACAAATTTATTACAGGTATGTAATTCTTTATCCAAAACACGGGACTAGCTGATTTTCAGAATTCAGAATTTTTCAAATTTCTGAATAAGTGCCAGTTTAACGGTGAAATTTAAAAAAATATTACTGAACAGCAGACTCACTGAGTAATGGGCCCCGAGAGAGAATTGAGGCCCAATGCTGGGCCACGCCCACCCCCCCACGTCACATCTGAGTGACACGCATTGAGTGGCTGTGGAGTTGCGTTAACTGTTTACATGCCAAACAACCTTGTTAATGAGATAAAAATTTCACAAAAAAACCTTTGGATATTGGAGCTTTTCAGATTTTGGATGAAGGGTTGTCGACCTGTACTAATGTTAAAACAGCTTTGAGTGGGTCGACTGTTCTCTACTTGCCTGAAGGACTCATTATTTCTTGCTACTTGGTTCTGAATTCCATTTTCAATCTCTTCAGCAGTGAGAAGAGGCATTATAGAACTTGGGTTATTTGCCTGGGACAAGGATGCAGCTATTTCCACGCAACGATCTGAAATCTGAACAGATGAGCTACAGATTAATTACTGAATAACCTTTTTAAATCACAAGGAAATTAACAATAATATTCTGTTTAAGTTCAAAATAAGGAGCAGTTTTTATGTAATGGGCAATGTCCCTGACATAGTTTTCCCATTTTCTTTGCACATTCATAAATTAAAATTTGGCATGTGAAATCAACAGAAATTGTAAATCAAGTTGCATCTTAACATCTGAAAGAAATTCCTCTTTCCTAAACCCCAAATGACTTGACATGAAATCACATGATTATAGATTCTAATTAAAAAGGCCAGATTTTATTCTTGCACAACCCTTCCCTTAGTAAGCTCTTACAACCAGAAAGTTTGATGGAAATCCAATTTTTTGTTTGACAGAAATCTAGAGCAGTAAAGTTGTCATCTAAAAATAGCAGCAAGAAAGACTTGAACCCCAAAGATTGTGTCTGCATGTGCTTTCACTTTCCTGGTTCCATCTTGTTGTTACTGACTCTCCCTTCGATCTGAAAGCAGCTGAGCATTGACCCAACTCCTACTTCTCCCGTCTTTCCAAAATAAGTAGCCTCCAAGCATACAGGAGAGAAATTACAGTCTGTGTCATTAACTTTAAACAGTGTAGACCATGCTAAAGTCCTCCAACTGGCCTCCACTATCAACTCCTAGAAGTCGACGCAGCATGAAGAGGAGAGAAGCTTGACTTCATGCTCAAATGTTGAGCATTTTCTTACATTCAAATGAGAGGAAAAAATATTCCCAGAAATTTGCCTGATGAGAGCATCAATAATTACTTACTCCAAAATCTAGGCCGATGGTTTCATACTGTCGATGTATCTTCTCTGCAAGGTCATCAAATAAACGAACTATGGAAGGTTTCTCCAAAAACATTGCTTTGCTGAGTCCTGAGGAGACTATTGCTGGCCATGTAGCAACAATGCAGTCCCAGTCATGAAGATTGGCCAGGCAGACTCCATTGTGATTACCAAGAAGACAATACAAAGCACCCTGGTTTGAAATATATACAGAAGAAATATTTTAGTCTCAAATGTACTGGTCTGTCATTGCCATTGGGTACAAAAGTACACCACTGACATATACAAAGATAACATCAAGTCAGATGGGACATTTGCTAACAGAAGAACCATACACAAATTGATACAATAGGACTGATACTGGTACTATGATAATACTTCAAGACACATCAAAATACTTACTTTCAATTGTTGTTGACTTATATTCTGTCTGTCAGGATGCAAGTATTCCAGCACCAGTGGAATAAGATCTCGACAGCAAAAATTGTAAGTCCCCAAGGCTGTGAAGAAAACTTGCTGGGCTTTACTACGCACCTGCAAATGCATATAACCATTGAGAAAAGGCAGGACAATTTTTCCACGGTTTAAATTACAATTTCTTATTCAGGAAGTTATTTAAAGAATCATTTAATGAGTGATGAATTGTAAATCTGACATTTTAATAAGTAAGTGTATTCAATGCCAAAATTCCTAATCGCTTTAGCTGCTTGGGAGGATTTAAACTAGTAAGGTGGGAGTGGGGGTGGGCGGGACCCAGGGAAATAGTGAGGAAAGAGGGAAAGAGATCAATCTGTGACTGGTTACAGTTGAGAATAGAAGCAAGTCAAACAAACCGTCAGAGCAGGCAGGAAAAGGTCGGACTAATAAATTAAACTGCATTTATTTCAAGGCAAGGGGCCTAACAGGGAAGGCAGATGAACTCAGGGCATGGTTAGGAACATGGGACTGGGATATCATAGCAATTACAGAAACATGGCTCAGGATTGGACAGGACTGGCAGCTTAATGTTCCAGGATACAAATGCTACAGGAATGATAGAAAAGGAGGCAAGAGAGGAAGAGGGGTGGCATTTTTGATAACGGATAGCATTACAGCTGTACTGAGGGAGGATAGTCCCAGAAATATATCCAGGGAAGTTATTTGGGTGGAACTGAGAAATAAGAAAGGGATGATCACCTTATTGGGATTGTATTATAGACCCCCTAATAGTCAGAGGGAAATTGAGAAACAAACTTGTAAGGTGATCTCAGCTAACTGTAAGAATAATAGGGTGGTTATGGTAGGGGATTTTAACTTTCCAAACATAGTGTTAAGGATTTAGATGGAGAGGAATTTGTTAAGTGTGCACAAGACAATTTTCTGATTCAGTACGTGGATGTACCTACTAGAAATGGTGCAAAACTTGACTTACTCTTGGGAAATAAGGCAAGGCAGGTGACTGAGGTGTCAGTGGGGGAGCACTTGGGGCCAGTGACCATAATTCTATTAGATTTAAAATAGTGATGGGAAAGGATAGACCAGATCTAAAAGTTGAAGTTCTAAATTGGAGAAAGGCCAATTTTGATGGTATTAGGCAAGAACGTTCGAAAGCTGATTGGGGGCAGATGTTCGCAGGTAAAGGGAAGGCTGGAAAATGGGTAGCCTCCAGAAATGAGATAACGAGAACCCAGAGAAAGTATATTCCTGTTAGGGTGAAAGGAAAGGCTGATAGGTGTAGGGAATGCTGGATGACTAAAGAAATTGAGGGTTTGGTTAAGAAAAAGAAGGAAGCATATGTAAGGTATAGACAGGATAGATCAAGTGAATCCTTAGAAGAGTATAAAGGAAGTAGAAGTATACTTAAGAGGGAAATCAGGAGGGCAAAAAGGGGACATGAGATAGCTTTGGTAAATACAATTAAGGAGAATCCAAAGAGTTTTTACAAATACATTAAGGACAAAAGGGTAACTAGGGACAGAATAGGGCCCCTCAAAGATCAGCAAAGCGGCCTTTGTGTGGAGCTGCAGAAAATGGGGGAGATACTAAATGAGTACTTTGCATCAGTATTTACTGTGGAAAAGGATAAGGAAAATATAGACTGTAGGGAAATAGATGGTGACATGTTGCAAAATGCTCAGATTACAGAGGAGGAAGTGCTAAATGTCTTGAAATGCATAAAAATGGATAAATCCTCAGGACGTGATCAGGTGTACCCTAGAACTCTATAGGAAGCTAGAGAAGTGATTGCTGGGCCTCTTGCTGAGATATTTGTATCATCGATAGTCACAGGTGAGGTGCTGGAAGACTGGAGGTTGGCAAACGTGGTGCCACTGTTTATAAAGGGTGGTAAGGACAAGCCAGGGAACTATAGACTGGTGAGCCTGATGTCAGTGGTGGGCAAGTTGGTGGAGGGAATCCTGAGGGACAGGATGTATTTGGAAAGGCAAGGACTGATTAGGGATAGTCAACATGGCATTATGCATGGGAAATCATTTCTCACAAACTTGACTGAGGTTTTTGAGGAAGTAACAAATGGGATTGATGAGGGCAGAGTGGTAGACGTGATCTACATGGACATCAGTAAGGCGTTCAACAAGGTTCCCCATGGGAGACTGATTAGCAAAGTTAGATCTCACGGAATACAGGGAGAACTAGCCATTTGGATACAGAACTGGCTCACAGGTAGAAGACAAAGGGTGGTGGTGGTGGAGGGTTGTTTTTCAGACTGGAGGCCTGTGACCAGTGGAGTGCCACAAGGATCGGTGCTGGGTTCTCTACTTTTGTCATTTACATAAATGATTTGAATGCGTGCATGAGAGGTACAGTTAGTAAGTTTGCAGATGACACCAAAATTGGAGGTGTAGTGGACAGCGAAGAGGGTTACCTCAGATTACAATAGGGCCTTGACCAGATGGGCCAATGGGCTGAGAAGTGGCAGATGGAGTTTAATTCAGATAAAAGCGAGATGCTGCATTTTGGGAAAGCAAATCTTATCAGGACTTATACACTTAATGGTAAGGTTCTAGGGAGTGTTGCTGAACAAAGAGACCTTGGAGTGCAGATTCATAGCTCCTTGAAAGTGGAGTCGCAGGTAGATAGCATAGTGAAGGCAGCGTTTGGTATGCTTTCCTTTATTGGTCAGAGTATTCAGTACAGGAGTTGGGAGGCCATGTTGCTGCTGTCCAGGACATTGGTTAGGCCACTGTTGGAATATTGCGTGCAATTCTGGTCTCCTTCCTATCGGAAAGATGTTGTGAAACTTGAAAGGGTTCAGAAAAGATTTACAAGGATGTTGCCAGGGTTGGAGGTTTGAGCTATAGGGAGAGGCTGAACAGGCTGGGACTGTTTTCCCTGGAGCGTCAGAGGCTGAGGGGTGACCTTATAGAGGTTTACAAAATTATGAGGGGCATGGATAGGGTAAATAGGCAAAGTTTTTTCCCTGGGGTCAGGGAGTCCAGAACTAGAGGGCTTAGGGTGAGAGGAGAAAAATATAAGAGACCTATGGGGCAACGTTTTCACGCAGAGGGTGGTATGAGTATGGAATGAGTTGCCGGAGGATGTGGTGGAGGCTGGTACAATTGCAACATTTAAGAGGCATTTGGATGGGTATATGAATAGAAAGGGTTTGGAGGGATATGGGCCGGGTGCTGACAGGTGAGACTAGGTTGGGTTGGGATATCTGGTCGGCATGGACGGGTTGGACCGAAGGGTCTGTTTCCATGCTGTACATCTCTATGACTATTCATTTGCTTTTTATACATTGAGTAAATAATGTGAATAAACATGTTACAAGTTAATTATACATAGTTACACATAAAATGAAGAGCGTTAAGTTATATTTCACCAAACTGCCTTTTTGAAAATTTTGTAGAAAAGGTTCGTCATACAAAAGCAAGAACAGAATACGTCAAATGCTGTCCACATAATTCATCAGCCGTACTGTCTCATTAAAGCATTTACTTTTGTCTTCATTTGTAACATTTTTTATATTATTTGTTTACTTAAGGTAATATGGATATTTTTAGATCTTCATAGATTTTCTTTATCAATTCTCCTCTCACCTTATGGTAGGAAAAAAGCCTTAATAAATAGAAACGCTGCCAAAACTTACAAATATATGAATTAAGAGCAGAAGCAGACCATTCAGCTCGTGCCTGCATGGCCATTCAACAAAACCACAGCTAATCTGTTTCTGTTTAATTCCACCTTTCCATTTATCCCTCAGATTCTTATTATATGAGGGAACTGAACACCATCTACACTGCCTTAAAAATTTTAATTGACTAAGCCTCCAGCATATTCTGTGACAGTATCAGCCCTTCATCTCGGCCTAAAACAATGACTCCTAATTAAGGACTTTGAGGTCCTTAGTTCTGGACTCATCCACAATAGGTAACATCAGAACTCTTCTAAACTAACAGTTGAAGTAAACCCAGTTACTACTTGTGGTGTAGCATAATGTACCATCATTTATTACACCATGGATTTCCAATGCATCACAGCTCACAGCCACAAAAAAAATTGTTAAACTCTTAAAAGACTACTTACTTTCATAAATATAAAGGAAGGAAAATGAACATAATAAAAGGAGGTAAAAAAGGAATATAAAGAAAACATGGTATAATAGTATATGAGATTCTAAATTCAAATGTTATGATGTATGGTTATTTTTTACTTGCCAAACTGTAGTACGATTTTGAGTTTGCTAGTTTGAGGGGCATATGGACACAGTTGGTGAGAGTTGGGAATATCTGTTAAATACTATGGCTTGCTAAGCAGAATAACAAATTTTGAAACAGTGAAAATAGTATGAGTTTTCATGGACAAGTTGCACAAAAAAGTATTTTTTAAATCAAATTGAAATTTAATCTAGCTTTCTTAATTCAATAAAACTGCAAGCAGGTTAACAGTTAAATCAATCATAAGTGGGTCCTTGGCTAACAACTGTAATTGGCAATTGGCTAACTGGTTGTAACTCGTGGTTCTGAACGATACATATCAGCAAAAAGAAGAAAAGGGAAAATTTGTGCATAGGAAGAAGTAGATGCTAAGTATTTGAAACCACGTAGTAACAATTTAAATAACTGAAGTCATAAGTTCATTGCAGGGGTATGATAGCCAATTTGGTATGGGAGGGTGATGAGGTGATGGTCTCTGTAAGAGCTAGATTTCTCAAGAATTTTAGATCACATTAAAAAGAACAGTTGGCTACCAGTCTGGGAGATAAATGATAGTACAGCAAGAGGAATCAATAGGCTTCTCAGGGTGCGTCTCTATTTAAACAGCTTAGTTTTAGGTTCAAGAACATTTTGACTGCAGAACAGAAAACATTTCCCTCAAACAGCTCATTTGAAATTGTGCATTTTGATTAAAGGGGTTTAAAACTTGTGAAATCAGGGATTCTTAACAGCAAGTTTTCATACCAGTGAATAACATTCGAACCAAGAGACCTCTAACCTGAGATGGCTATGTATAAGATACTAGAGTCCTGTGTTCAACATTAGGATAGTTAGAGGAAATTTAAAGGGGTAATTTGCCTGAAAAAGTGGAAGCCCCAAGAAATCTCAATTTTATGTAAACTATAAAGCAGTACTCAGATCAATCTTCTAATTTTTGCTAAGAAAATGATGTGGGATTTTGCACAAATGGATGCAAAAGGAAAAAGAAAAGTTGGTTGAGATTAATTGCGTTAATTGCATCTTTCAAAATCATTCAAATGATCTTGAATGCAATGAGAAAGAATGAGAGAGTCAGGAAATAGACACTTCTATCCAACCAGTCCATGCTGACCATAATCCTGAACTAAACTCGTCCCACCTTCCTGCACTTGGTCCATATTCCTCAAAACATTTCTCATTCATTTTACACACCCAAATATATTGTAAACATGCTAACTTTACCTGCACCCATCATTTCCTCTGCAAGTTCATTTCACACACAAACCACTACAAAATTTCCCCCTCAGGTCTTTAAATCCCTCATCTTACCTTAATACCCCCAGCCTTGAAACCCCCATCCTAGGAAAAAGACACCTGTCATTCATATTATCAATACCCATCATGATTTTATGAACCACGACAAGGTCACCTCTCAACCTCCTATGCTCCAGTTAAAAAAGACCCAGTACATCCTTAAAACTCAAACTCCACTCCCAGCAACCTCCTGGTAAATCTCTTCTGAACCCTCTGCAGCTTAATAATATCCTTCCTATAACAGGGCAATCAGAACGGGACACAGTAGTCCAGAAGTGGCCTCACCAATGTCCTGTACAACCTCAAAATAATGTCCCAACTCCTATACTCAAAGATCTGAGTGGTTGTTTAAAAACAGTTGTTTTTTGATTCAGCTTTGGTAAAATTCTTCTGACATAAACCACAAATATTATGGCTCCATCCATTTCATTAATTTTTCTGATTCTAAAAACTAACATTACTGGTCTCTACCAATATCATAACAGGGGTTAAATAACCTCTTAAGAGTTAAATAAAAACCTGAAATATATAAATAATAAAGTGAATAATAATAAACTAGATCCACTCATTCCATATACTAGCATTGGTCATATGGGGACTCCAGGATGCCATGTATCTCCTAGATATAAAACACAGAAAGCTATCTGGAGTGAATGCAGAATGTATGCAAAAAGACAGAATTTCCTTAAGTGGACATTCCAACAGGTGGTCACCCTATAACCAAATGGGGTCCAACAAAACATTAAGTGCATGAGTCTGGAATTGTAGTTTTCAGTAATGTTACTGGAGGGTGGTGTAGTTGAGAGAAAATCCATGACAATGTGGGAAAATGGATGCACAGGAAGCAAAATAGCATACAAAGCACAGTAGACTAGATGAACAATCAATTTCTGCAATGACCAATTTGTGTCTTGCATGGTGTGCTGCTTTACCATGTTGCTGGGTAAAGAGATGTCACAACAGACTACACCATGGAAGAAAAGGAAGACCTAGACATCGTGGTCCAGACTTTAACTAATGGCATATGTAGGAAGAGGTTAAAATCCTATATATAAATTTCAGGACCTACAGAAAAAGTTTAAAAGCAAAACTTTAAGTAATAGTGATCTCTGGATTATTTGACTGGATTACTTACAGTCAAGTGCCAGTAAGAGCAGTAGATTAAAACAAGTGTGGCTATAGTATGTGGCTAGATAAAAGAATTGGGAGATTCCACAGATTTCTGGGCTTTGGAGATCAGATTTTGCAATAATGCAAAATCAATGGTTACAAGGCTGTGACCAATGCCATTAGAGGGAAGTTAATTGATGCTATGAAAGAAGTTCAAATCAATTTCACAGGGAACGGACACCTAGGAAAAACATGTGAGGGGCAAATTAGGTGGGACAAGTGAAATATACATCATGGCAAGCATTTGAAAACAGTGAAAACTAAGTTATGAATAATTATGAAAACAGACAAAGGCAAGTCAAATGTGAAAATACTTCCAACTGGAAAAGGTTTAATTTCAATGCGTTAAAATAGGATCAGGGATGAGTTGAAACCAAAGACTAGCAGATAAAGCTATAAAAGAGGAATTGGAAGCCTTAAAAGGGAAAAGGTAGGAAACATACTGGGAAGGCGGAGAGTGCTTACAGAACAGTGAAAAGCATCCAAAGTTGCCTGGCTGATTAAAGAAAAAGGAAGCTTATGATAAATGCCTAGTTCATTATACAGTAGCAGAATATGAAAACTCCAGGAGAATTTTAAAAGAAAACCGGTCAGAGGAAGATCAATAATCAAATAACGTAGATTCAAAGTAGTGCAGAAATGAACCAGAAATGACACAATGACAAACAAATAACAAACGTTGTCCTCATGATCTGGAATGTGCTGCCTGAACTTTTTATTTCTTTATTCTTCTAACTTACCTCCAAGATTCTGTACTTAAAATGATGTGAAGGTCTGTAATGGGGACTTGTTGTTATTTCTTTATATTTCTAATTTATTCCAAAAGAATCGGTACCTAGATACCTTTGTACCTAAGATGCGCCATAAGCGGCAACTTTGCAAACCTTTCACTGTCCTCATGTAAGTACGTGACAATAAACTTAAGTTTACTTCCACTGTTAGAATTAATAACAAGTTTCAAAACGGCACTGGACAAATAGTTGAAGTATAACAAATTCAAGGGCTCGAGCAAAAGAAAAGAACAGGCAGACTCATTGGATAGCTCTTTCAAAGAGCTAGCACAAGCATAAAGAACTGAATAGTCCCTTTATATATCATCCCATGACTATAGTTTTGAAGTAAACTTGGCACATGGAAATGTCCTGAATTCCGGTCAACAATATGTTAGTAGGCATGGCTCTAGAATATGAAAACATACCAAGGAATGAACAGGAAACGACTTCCAACCATTTGAATAAATTATATTAATAGGATTTGTTGCACACTAAGCCTTAGAAAAAAAAGGGAGGCACCACATGAAGATATACAGCAAATAGAATGGCACGAGGTATTATATACATATGGCTTTACAGATAGAGATCTATAAATGACAAACAGCAAAAGCTACAAAAAATGAAGCTTCTTGGACAGGATACTGTGTTGCAGTGACAGCACTAATTACAATACATACATATTTGAGCTTACGAATATTAAAAAGTTATGATAAAATTAAGGGAAAGGGCAAACTACAAGGAGTACTGGGGAGAAATAACATTGCTTGTAAATTACATTGCAGAAAAACTGCACTGGAGGCAGTCCACAGAAGGTTCATCCCAGGTAGGGAGATGTTGAGTAGATGGTGTTCTGACTCTTAGAATACTAGAAAGGGTAGATTAGATTAGATTACTTAGATGCAGACAGATTGCTTCCCCCTGTGGGGAGTTAAGGACCAAAGGGCATAAGTTTGGAGTAAGGGGATGCCCATTTAAGAAACAGCTGAGGAGAATATTTTTCTTTGCTCAGAGGTTCATGAATCAGTGGAATTCTTTACCACAGAGGGCTATCAAGGCTGGGTTATTAAGCATATTGCAGATTTTTAATCACTAAGGAAATCAAGGGTTTCAGGGATAAGGCAGGAAAAATGAAATTGAAGATGATCAGATTAACTATGATCTCACAGATTACATGCAAGTACAAATGGAAAAAGGTTGATTTAAATGGAAGTAGAGGAATTTCATGCAGCTGCATTAAACATTGAAAGTGTGAGCACCAGTACATAATACCATACAAGTGGCAAACAAAATTCTGTATTTGGAATCAAAAGCATGATGGCTCAGCGGCTACTACTGCTGCCTCACAGCACCAGGGACTGGGGTTCGATTCCAGTCTCAGGTGACTGTCTGCATGGAATTGACACATTCTCCCAGAGTCTGCGTGGGTTTTCTACAAGTGCTCCAGTTTCCTCCCACAGTCCAAAGATGTGCAGGTTAGGTGGATTGCCTATGTTAAATTGTCTATAGTGTCTGAGGATATGCAGGCTAGGTGGCTAAGCCATGGAAAATGCACAGTTTCAGTGATAGGGTCTGGGTGAGTTGCCCTTTAGAGGATTGGTGTTGACTTGATGGGCTCCTTCCACACTGTAGGAATTCTATGATTGTAAAAGCATTGAAGATAAATAAAAGGTGGTAACGTTTCCCATGTACAAGACCACAGTTAGGCTGCAATTAGCCCAATATATAGTTATGCTCACATCAATATGGGAAAGCAACAGAAATCTGCATCAATGTTATCAGAGAATAAAATGTTGAGAAATGTTGTTAATTCTATCCCAGTGTAGCCGAGAGGTGGTCAGATAGATATCTGTAAGATTATCAAGGGATAGTAGACCATCCAACATAGCCTTATATAAAACGGAGCCACACTAAAGTTTTCAGGTGAGGGCTGCTTAGAAAGTGTACATGCGTGCATTGGGGCGAAAGGGCGGAGAAGAAAGAGAACAAAAAAAGAGTTAAAAGGGAAAGCAACGCCATAACTAAATAGAATGTAGAATTTCTTACAATAAACAAAAACGACCATAAGACATAGGAGCAGAAATTGGGCCATTTGGCCCATCGGCCATGATTGAATAGCTGTAAATTCCTCAACCTCATTTTCTTGCCTTCTCCCCATAATCTTTGATCCCCTTACCAAGAACCTATCTATCCCCGTTTTAAACATACTCAATGACCTGGCTTCCACAGCCTTTTGTGGCGAAGAATTCCATAGATTCACTAAACATGAATTCCCCTTCCATACAGGCAAAGGGGAAACTAGATACGTGTTTGAAAAAAGATTATTAATAAATGGGCAGGGAGACACATTCAGTCGAGTAGAGGGAAAAAGACTCCAAATATTAGATATTTTAATTCTTGGAATTTATTGTGAGTCACCTGACTGTATGTGCTGGTTGACAATAGCAGGAGATCTCGCATCAGGTCACTGTGTATTGTTTTGTATTCACAACCTTCAACAGTCAAAGTTCGCAGCTGTACATGAGAAACAAAATAATGATCACTTTATGCAAACTGCAATGGGTTAACATTTTGAAATTATAAGGAGGTTTGAAGTTTTGTGAAAAAATGCTGAATTAAAATTTATTCAAAAGTTTAAATCCATATAGCTTAAAAATGTATTCACATTAATTCCAGAATAAATAAGAGACCAAGTTATGTAGTCTACACAAACCTCGTGCTGCAGCATAACTCGATCAATCAGCAGTGCTCGGATATGCTGTTTCTTTCCATGCAGCTGTATATTAAAAAGAATTGGAAAATTAATTTAGACAATATTGCAAAATAGATTTAGTGACTTAGCATAATATCTACATCACTAAGGAATTATCTGAAATAGATGAAAAAATGTGTTACAGGAATGGTAAATCTGCAAGTTGTACTGAGTAGCACGTAACAAGAACCAATGTTGTGCTCTAACTGTTCTGATGTACATGAATGATCACAATGCAAAAAGAAAAGTGGTCATAAACACAAATAATACAATGTGAATTTGATAAACTGAAAGGGAGAAGCAACCCAATCTATAGGTCATACAAGTGCAAGATCTTAAATACTGGGAGAAACCAAAGAGAGCCATGCTTCTATAATGTTAGTTAGAATTATCGAAGAGACCAACACCAAACTCAATACCGATCATTTCCAATCAATAGCAAATAAAAGTAAAGCAAACTGAGAGCCGCATTGCTAACTCAATAAATGGTACAGCTGAGGTTGAGGCAAAGCTGTACAGATAGCACCCTGATCAGGTTCATCATCATATAATGGTTAACTCTTATTGAGGTATAATGGAAATATCCAAATTCCAACAGGACCACAAGTCCTAATGTCAGTTGTGAGGACAGCTCCATAACCTTGAACCTTAAAGGCGAGCAAATGAGAAGCTACACGTTAAAAGATAAAAACATACATTTACACAGAATCTTTCATCTAGAAAAATATCCAAAGGTGCTTTTATAGATTTTTAAAAAAAGGAACAAAAGCCAAGGTGGAATTGTTAAAATAACAAACCAAAAGTTTGATATGAACAAAAAGCGGAGAAACAACAGGAATACTACTATTTAAGTAATGCCATTACATAGAGTCAAACAAGTGTTCCACCACAAGAATTCCCATACCGTAGGCTGTATCTGCCATCAGAACTATCCATCCTATTAGTTATTTGCAAAATCCTAAAATCTATGAAAATCAACTGTGGTAAAAGATTTGCCACCCTGCCAACCAATGATAGGCCCACAAAAGCAAAATCGGCCAATGGTACCAAAAAACACCCAGAATGCCCCAGCAGGCTGACAAGCCAAACTAGACAGCACTCGCAGACAAGTGAATACACTTCAAGCTCCCACTAACAACGTCAGAGCAACACAACTAGCCCAAAGCTCAGAGGGCTGTTTCACAACTCAACAATACCAAGTTAAAAATCACACAACACCAGGTTATAGTGCAACAGGTTTTATTGGAAGCACACTAGCTTTCAGAGCGTCGCTCCTTCATCAGGTGATAGCGGAGAGCTCAATCCTAACAGAATTTATAGCAAAAATTTACAGTGTGATGTAACTGAAATTATAGGTGTTAGGATTGAGCCCTCCACTATCACCTGTTGAAGGAGCGACGCTCCGAAAGTGAGTGCGCTTCCAATTAAACCTGTTGGACTATAACCTGGTGTTGTGTGATTTTTAAACTTTGTACACTCTAGTCCAACACAGACATCTCCAAATCAGCAATACCAAAGCCACACTAACAGCAGATGAGACAGAAAGGCACCAGCAACAGCAGTGTTCCCAGGACAAAACAATGGAAGCACTCACCACTTCAGAGGACACATTAACGCCTACCTGTGAAACCATCGATACTGTCAGGATGTTGCATTGTGTGAAGGAACAGGACATTGCTCTGATAACTATTTTCCAATTGGCATCATTTTAACTAGATTACTCCATTTCCAGATACATTGTATTTTTCCCATTTCTAATGAGCCTTATTGTACAGCCTTAATATAAAAACTGGTCTCATCCTCCGCTTTGGGAAGAGAAATTCTGATCTACCTGTACAGACGGTCAGTTTTGTGTCAGCCTAGTCAGTTTCTCTTCCAGCGATATCGCTTGTAATAAACAGCATGTCAATTTCACCCGATCTGGTTTGTGTGCTTCCTACTTTATTGGGCAAATTTCTGACATCAACCCATAATCAATATTCCAGGAAATATGCTTAGGTTAATTTTTCCTCAATAATTTAACGTCTTAAGACTTGTAGCATTCTGATGAATCTATCTTGCACTCCCTTCAAATTAAGAGTTTTGGAAAAACGTTCATAGATAAGATACTAAGTAAAGCAGAACAGGCTGACTTAGAGCACTATCTCAAACTGATCCATGACTACATTCCAATGGAATATAGGTGCAAAGTGAGTTAAAAGCAAGCTCAAATATAGAAGTGGAAACAGAAAGTTTGCAGGGAGCTGCTATGAAAAGAACCACAGTTTGTTGCCTTAGCTTTTCATCTTGCACTGATCACAAACACAAAAATATCACATTTTAAACAACTACAACAACTTACAGCACAGCATAAAAAGATGCCTATTGACCAAGCCTATTACTGCGAGAAAATAAAAGTAAACTATTGGCTCCCTAAATTCCGAGATAATTCAAAAAGGGTGCAAATTGAACATATTAATTATCTTTGCAGAGAAGCAGTCTACATATGAACAAATGTTCCTGGCAGCAAGCTTAACTAAGCTATGTTATGAGCTCAAAATTAACAATTCATCAATATAATTATTGCTGCACTCACTATTGTCGGGGACGTAATGGCCTAGTGGCATTATCACTGTACTGTTAACCCAGAGACCCAGGTAATGTCCTGGGGACATGGGTATGATTCCTGTCATGGAGGAATGTGAATTCAATGAACACCTGGAATTAAGAGTCAAATGATGACCTTGAATCCACTGCCAATTGTCGGAAAAACTCATCCAGTTCATGTGATTCCAGACCCACTAAGATGTGGTTGACTCTTAACTGGGGATGGGCAATAAATGTCCTCATCCCAAGATTGGAAAAAAAGCAGCCTCGGGATTACTTAGCACATGCTGCTCATTCGCAAAATCACCAACAGTAAACATCTTATTTCGGGTTGCATAAAGCACAGGCTGTATGTAGGGAAGTCCATGATTAACAGAAGAATACAAGTTGCTGCAACACAAATCTATGCTGAACCTATAAACTTAGTACCAAAGTAGACTTATGATACAACATAGTACATTCAATCACTACATATTAAAGTTCACAATGGCGAAAAGAAAGCATTTCGTGGGCGGCACTGTGGCACAGTGGTTAGCACTGCTGCCTCACAGCGCCTGAGACCCGGGTTCAATTCCCGCCTCAGGCGACTGACTGTGTGGAGTTTGCACGTTCTCCCCGAGTCTGCGTGGGTTTCTTCCGGGTGCTCCGGTTTCCTCCCACAGTCCAAAGATGTGCAGGTCAGGTGAGTTGGCCATGCTAAATTGCCCGTAGTGTTAGGTAAGGGGTAAATGTAGGGGTATGGGTGGGTTGCGCTTCGGCGGGTCGGTGTGGACTTGTTGGGCCGATGTGGACTTGTTGGGCCGAAGGGCCTGTTTCCACACTGTAATGTAATCTAATTTCTAATCTAATCTAACATGTTAATTTAGTTATTTTGGCTCATCCAAGCGAAAGCACAATGTTAACATAACATTGTTTATGTACGGTCGAAGACAGACACTTACTGTTGCATGTTAGAATACCAATAAAAATATCCGGAATTAAGAAACTAGGAAACCACTGTTGATTGTTAGAAAGACCCATCTGGTCCATTGATGTTCTTTGATTCCACAGCAATGTGATTACTCAGAGGGCAGTTAAGAGTCAATTTGGGATTTATTGCTGGCTAAGACAGTGATGCCAACATCTCATGACTTAATAAAAAGTCCATATGGATCATCTCAAAAGCAAAGGTCATATTCTAATGGTTTACTCTCATTTACATGGCTTGACTGCAGGAAAATGTTTAAAGAAGCTTTGAAGTAAAACAGCATTAACAGGTATCTGTTCTGCATTTAGCTTTCTTTTCGCCATTGTGAACTTTAATATGTAGTAATTGAATGTACTATGTTGTATCATAAGTCTATTTTGGTACTAAGTTTATAGGTTCAGCATAGATTTGTGTTGCAGCAACTTGTATTCTTCTGTTATTTCTGTTCATTGCAGCTAACAGAATCATGCAAATGTTTGTCACACATTGACAAATGGGTTTTTTAAAAGTAAAATATATTGGTGGGTTCTAGAACGTTCCAGATTTGGAATGATATTAATCGCTGGGTGCAACACCACATGTCCTCTTATCTCAAAAAGAGAGGCACAAGTTACTTTAGGGGAGCCCATTATCTTAACAGATGAAGTCAGTAAGCTAACAGAGAAATACTGCAATGAAGGGATGATTCCATAAACAGTTAACATCTTGGTGAATCAGCCAGAGGACTGTAGAAAGTAAAATCAGTAAGGTGGTCACCTTAAAGAAACTATTAAAAATAGAGTACACACTTAAGAAACAGAGACTGATCACATTTAGTACCTGTCTTGGCAGGTCAATTAGGAGTTTCAACATACCACTGATCAGGTACATCGGATTGTAGTTAACAAAAAATAAGCAGCAGACTTTAGCAGTCCAGTGCATAACAGGAAGAGGAGAAAGAAGATGCTCTTCAATCAACACAGCATTGCAAGAGACAACTGCCAGCAAGATGAGGATCAGTATTTCATTGTGAATTGACAGAACTGTTTTATTAAGTATTTTTTCTTCCATACTTATTTTCATAAACAATAAATTCTGTGCACTTTTTTTGAAGAATTTTCTTCCCTGGATTGATCTTGTACTTAGTTGCATTAATACAAGACATAGGTATAGGAGTAGACCACATGGACCATCAAGCCTATTGTCATTCAACATGATAATGTCTGATCCTGGGCTTCATTTCCACTTTATTGCCTGTTTCCCATATCTTTTGATTCTATGAAACATCAAAAATGTGTCCATTCCAGTATTAAAACGTACACAACAATGTAGATTACCGAATCCTCTGGGGCACAGAATTCCAAAACCTCAACCTTTAGAGTGAACAAATCATTCATCTTAATCCTAAATAATCGTCTGTAATCTGAAGGCTGTGCCTCCCTGTTGGATTTCCCAGCAGAAATTCTTTGAGCATGCACCATGTAAAGCCCCTCCAGATTCTTGCAGAGGTTGTTCTGCTATATTGCAACAGTTGCGCTCCTCTGCAACCTTGAGCTATTAGAAAATAGCGCTATAGAAAAATCATACTGTAGGAGATCGGTAATATAAAATCACTATAGCCGTTCACTAGAAAGTTCATGTTATCCAAACAGCATCCACATTTCGATAATGCTGTGATGAAGAGTCATCTAGACTCGAAACTCACTCTCCATGGATGCTGCCTGACCCGCTATGATCTCTAGTATTTGTTGTTCACTCCAGAATCTTGTACATTTCAACACAAGATCACAACTCATTCTTTTGAATATCAGAAAATATAGACATAATTCTCTCAGCCTCTGATCACAGAGAAACACCATCAACCCAGGGCTTCATTTAGTGAACCTTCACTGTATGCCTCCAATGCAAGTATATTTTTCTTAAATGTGGAAACCAAAAGTGCTCACAATATTCCTGATGTGATCTCACCAAAAATCTTTGGACAAGGACATGGAAGATATAGAATGTAGGGAAATAGATGGTGACATGTTGCAAAATGCCCAGATTACAGAGGAGGAAGTGCTGGACATCTTGAAACACAAAAGTAGATAAATCCCCATGATGTGATCAGGTGGACCCGAGAACTCTGTGGGAAGCTAGGAAAGTGATTGCTGGGCCTCTTACTGTGATATTTGTATCATCGATAGTCACAGGTGAGGTGCCAGAAGACTGGAGGTTGGCTAACTTGGTGCCACTGTTTAAGAAAGGTGGTAAGGACAAGTCAAGGAACTACAGATCAGTGAGCCTGATGTCGGTGGTGGGCAAGTTGGTGGAGGGAATCCTGAGGGACAGGATGAACATGTATTTGGAAAGGCAAGGACTGATTAGGGATAGTCAACATGGCTGTGTGTGTGGGAAATCATGTCTCACAAACTTGATTGAGTTTTTTGAAGAAACAAAGAGGATTGATGAGGCCAGAGCAGTAGATGTGATCTATATGGACTTCAGTAAGGTGTTTGACAAAGTTCCCCATGGGAGACTGGTTAGCAAGGTTAGATCTCATAGAATACAGGGACAACTAGCCATTTGGATACAGAACTGGCTCAAAGGTAGAAAACAGTGGGTGGTGGTGGAGGGTTGTTTTTCAGACTGGAGGCCTGTGACCAGTGGAGTGTCACAATGATCTGTCCTGGGTCCACTACCTCTTGTCATTTATATATATGATTTGGATGTGAGCATAAGAGGTATAGTTAGTAAGTTTGCACATGACACCAAAATTGGAGGCGTAGTGGACAGCAAAGAAGGTTACCTCAGATTACAATGGGATCTTGATCAGATGGGCCAATGGGCTGAGAAGTAGCAGATGGAGTTTAATTTAGATAAATGCAAGGCGCTGCATTTTGAGAAAGCAAACCTTAGCAGGACTAATACACTTAATGATCAGGTCCTAGGGAGTGTTGCTGAACAAAGAGACCTTGGAGTGCAGGTTCACAGATCTTCGAAAGTAGAGTATCAGGTAGATAGGATAGTGAAGGAGGCATTTGGTATGTTTTCCTTTATTGGTCAGAGCATTGAGTACAAGAGTTGGGAGGTCATGTTGCGGTTGTACAGGACATTGGTTAGGCCACTGTTGGAATATTGCATGCAATTCTGGTCTCCTTCCTATCGGAAAGATGTTGTGAAACTTGAAAGGGTTCAGAAAGGATTTACAAGGATGTTGCCAGGGTTGGATGATGAGAGCTATGGGGAGAGTTTGAATACGCTGGGGCTGTTTTCCCTGAAGCGTCAAAAGCTCAGGCGTGACCTTATGGAGGTTTACAAAATCAAAATCATGAGGGGCATGAATAGGATAAAAAAACCAAAGTCTTTTCCCTGGGGTGGGGGAGTCCAGAACTAGAGGGCATAGGTTTAAGGGTGAGAGGGGAAGTTATAAAAGAGACCTAAGGGGCAATCTTTTCACTCAGAGGGTGGTACGTGTATGGAATGAGCTTCCTGCACATGTACATCCAAATCTCTAACACCTCTAAGTAACTTCACATTTCCCTACCTTATAACATATCTGCTGTCTTGTTGTCCAGTCACTTACTCTGACTGCGTCTCATTGCAGCCTCTGTGTGCCGTGCCAAAATCCCACTTTTTCACCTAACTTTGTATCATCAGCATGTGGATACATTTCTTTACACTTAAACAGTAATGCAGATTGTAAGTAGCTGAGGCCTAACCAATGACCTGATATGCCATTAATCACTGCCTGCCAACTTTAAAATATCCAGTTTAGTTCACTCTCTACTTACTCTCTGATAATATGTTACCTACAACTCCATGAACTCTTTTCTTGCTGACTGTTTGTGCTGCACCATATCAAATGCCTTTTGTGTAGATACAAACACTGCATCAGCTGACTCCCTTTATTGAGCAGCCCTGTTCTCAAAAGACTCCCACAAATTTGTCAATCACATTTTCCTTCAATAAAACCAAGTTGACTTATTCTAATCATGCTGTTTTTCTCAGAACATAGTTAAAACTTCCTTAATAGATTCAGCTGAGTCCAGTTAAAAAATTTAATATTTACTAATACAAATTAAAATAGCTACATCACAGGCAATGTGATGTAGCTGCAGCAGGTAGCAACTGGTGGATGCCAATAAAATTCAGAGTGATGACATTTGCTCCTGGGATGGTGGGACCGTTCTATCAAGGGATTGAGAAATCAGATGTGATCTCATTGAAAGCAACAAAATATGTAGAGGGTCAGAGGGGGCAGATGCAAACAAAATTTTTCTTCTGCCTGTGGAGTCAAGAATGAGGGCACAGAATTTAAAATAAGGGGATGCCATCTAGGTCAGAGATGAAGAGAAATATTCTTACTCAGAAGATTTATGAATTTTTATAATTCTCTACTCGAGTGCACTGTGGAAGTTCACTTTTTTGAGTATTTTAAAATAGAGTTGATATATTTCTGATTACTAATAATGTCAAAAGGTTATGGGGATTATCACTACAATTGTATTAAGTGGCAGAGTAGGCTCAATGGGCTGAATGGCTTACTCTCATTCTAGAGTTTCTAAATACTCATATTAGAAGAAAGAGGGGGTTTGCAACAATGTCATTCTTACCCTGTTCTCCATGGATTTTTTCACAAGGTTAAAGCTTTTCCACCTCGAGTCAAACTCATGCTTATAAGAACCACGAAACTGCAGCAAATCTCCCATGATCTGAAATTAATAGCATAATTATTTTTTAAAAATAGTAACAAGATGCAGCAATCCCCTTTCTTTTGAAAGTAGTGATTCATAAGACCACAGCTGCGATCCACCATCACATGGCCATTTTTCATTCAGTGAGCTTCACTGGTGAAAAACACAAGACTATATAGGTGTGCAGCATACTTTCTGTGGCAACCATGACTGGACACAAAATACAAGGAAACTAATCTCCCCTTCCCCAATTTAAAGGTATTGAGACTAATTATAGCAATTTTGAGATCAATTAAGTCATCAGGTGTAAACACACCACCTCAGAGGATGGCTCAATTCCAAAGTGGTTCATGCTTTCAACTGAACCATCATGACATCAAATGTATAATTTTAAAATGCTGCTTCCATTCTCACCTTAATTGTTACAAATAAAGACTTAGTGTCATCTTCAGAGTTATCTAACATGTAGTCTAAAAAGATAGAAAAAAAGTTATATTTTTCAGTGTTTCATTCATGAATTACATTTGCATGCGCTAACTTGTATTTGCAATAACTACATCTTCAGCAAAATTGTTTCACTACATCTACAGCATTAACATATATTCCACATTAGGAAATGTTTCCCACATGTGTCTTGTCCTCAAGGGTCAGCAAATCTAAACCATCCAGTTGATATACATACAAAAATTAAACAATGAAAGAAACAGCATAAAATACAGTATTTACATTTCTTGGTAAAATAAGTCAGCAGCTTTAAACTGACCCCATCTAGTGACAGATGTCGATCAGTGCATGGAGTAGCTGACATCAAGATAACCTAGACCAACTAACTTTTGCCACGAGATGGAGCCCAGGACTTCAGTGTAAGTGATTCCATTAAACCATTACCTTGGGGGATGATTTGGGGGTGGTGGTGGTGGGGGGGGGGAGAACGGACAGACACACAGTGGCAGTACTTCAATCGGGACTTTGCCAACAGGGAAGAATTAGGACGCATTGTGTATAGCCTGCTGAGGACAGGATTCAGGGTTTGATTCTTTTTCTATTTTCCAATTTCCTTCCATTCTGCTAAATACCAGATAATAATCATTAAAACAAAACAAAAGTCTTCCTTCTTCATGATACTTACGTAATAGTTTTCTTATTACTTGAGCAATTATCTCCCTGTAGTTTTCTCTCGAAGTATCTAACAACCAGAAATTACAGGGCAAGTCAAAGATGACTCCAGAGTTTATACCAACATCTCAGCAGCCTTTATTTAATTTCAGAAGCAGTACTACGGTAGGCCTCAGTAAACAATCAGGAATTTTTGATGTTTAATAATCAAAGATTTTTTTTTGGCTGGGATACAATTCAAATCAAAATGAGCAAAATACATTCATTTTGTTTAGTACAGCAAGTGTAAATTTGGAGCCAAATTACACCAGACTCCTTGCACATAGATAATCGCAAATGGGAAGAATCCCATCCTCTTAGCTGCCAAAGGTTTACAGCACAGGAAAACTACACAACACATTGGTGTGTCTGTGCATCTTTCTATAAATACTTTTTTGCCAGTGGGTATATATGAACTGATGCCTCTTCTTCCTACAATGTGCAAGTCTCAGAGGAACAATTCCAAAACACCCTAAATTTACTTACTAATTAATATTGCATGAATACATTTTTAAAAAATAAAGCCAATTCTTATGACTTTTCACTTATTACGCAAAATCATTAAATGAACTAATAAAAAGAACTTAAGCTATTTTTAATCTCTCCATGAAACAATTATTTTCTAATAGATGTCACTGTTAACTGAATTTCGACATATTCACATTTGCAATGGGCAAAATGAAGATCATCAATGGAACTCTGACATTAAAAAGGTGTAATTTTACTCCAGTATTATTTTCTTAGAAGAAGTTTTAAATGAAGCATTTCTAAATATGGAATTTAAGGAATAATTCATATTTGGAGTCAGGAAAATAAAAACTAATGTACATCTATTTCTGCAACATACCATAGTTAATACCAGTGCAGAGTTTGGTCTCTTCCAAAGACATCAAAGTTGGAGCCCTGCAAAAAAAATTGCAACTCTTAAAAATAGGTAAGGTGCAGTGTCAGATTCAAATTAAACATCCAATATAAAGTACATTTCATATACACTGACACTGAAAATATATATATCATATTTGGGAAACCAAGGATAGAATCAAACATTATTCATTCACTACACACAAAGTATAATGAACATTATTTAAAAACTGCATTGTAATTTGCTGATTATCCATACATTCCATCACATCAATTGTTCACTGTAAACAGCTGTTTTCCAACCTGAAGTGCAATATCTTTCAGGAATAAACACTAAAGTTGGCACTTTAACAAAAATATTTTTGATCATCAAATGACCTCTGATGAATCAAAAAGTGAGGCAATAATGTAATTTTAAAATAAAATACACAACAATCCCAGTGAGTAAGATGCTGAAGCCAGTTTCCATCCAGAGGGAAAAGAAAGTGGAGGGTGCATCTCAAGGAATGTGAGGAATAACTCTATGTTAATGTTGAAATCTGTTTCAATGCACAGTATCAAATCATACTTTCATCCATTTAGTCATATCTCCATGTGAGAAATATTGGAAACATGGTACTGATAGTTAGAGACAGTGTGAAAAATTTAGCTTTGGGAAGAGCATTCTCTTGTTTTTTTTAAAAACGACTGTTTAAAATTTGCCAAAAATGCCACTATATTCAGTGATGAGTTAAAGTTAGGGTACCTTTCGTCACTATTATTGAATGCTTAGTGTTGTTTCCTGGTCCTTTCAGGAAAGATGAATGGCATATTGTTCAATTTTTGTCATTTTATCTGGGTTACATATATATCAATCTGCTATGGATCAGACCAGACACCTCAAAATTATACTAAGGAGGAAGCCTAGATGCTAACTTTTTCTTATTTCAAAAGGCAAATGTAAGGTGTTGTGGTCCAGATGCAATTCAATTGGTCAAACTACTTGACATGATGCAAAACACAATTTATTCAATCACTATAATTAAAATACAACAAACGAAGTGGGGAGGGGGGGGGGAAAGAGAATCTTAGAATAATTAAGTTCTTGGAAAACTGGATACAGTAACTATTACTAATTAACTGTTCCAATATAGTAACATCCCATAAACACACACGTGGCAAAAAGGCAAATTCAGAAAATCAGATTGTCTCACGTACAATCCTATCAGGAAGAAAAGGGAC
This sequence comes from Chiloscyllium plagiosum, assembly GCF_037043375.1. Lineage (NCBI taxonomy): Eukaryota > Metazoa > Chordata > Chondrichthyes > Orectolobiformes > Hemiscylliidae > Chiloscyllium > Chiloscyllium plagiosum. The sequence continues at coordinate 60,272,618 of NW_028270148.1, forward strand.
ACAAGCAGTAGCACTCCAGAGAAAGAATGTAGCAGCCGGGAAAGATTCACTACCTTTCAACCCTGCTGAGGTGCCAGCAACAACTGCTGAAAGATTACTGAACATTCTGAACTATTGAGAGCTTGACCTCATCCACTCAGTGGTTTTATTGTTCCAACTTTAAAAGACCCCAAGGCCTCTCAAATTGTTTTATCTTCTCAGCCTGCTCGTTACCTGTCCTCAACCTCTCTCAAAAAAAAGGACAAAACAGTCCTCAAAGCCACAGCATAGTCACACACTCAGTACCTTTTATGTACTTGCTATGGCAGTTAACCTTAGAAACAGGAATATACCATTTAATTTAAATTACCCAATTTTAGTCAATATCCTTCCCTAAAAAAAGGTGTGACCTCTATCTTTAAAAATTCAACTCAATCCATCACTTTTTGAATGCAGAGTTTCAGATTTCCATAAGTAAAGGCTCTTCTGAATTATATTCCAAAATCACTTTAAGATTAGACCACCTTAGAAAGAGCTTTGAGGAATTATGAATTATAATTAAACGAGAAGGACAGCAGGATATTCAATCTCTTGAGCATGTTCCACCATCTAAATAGATGACCGTTGTTTGTACATTAACTCCATCCATCCACATCAATTCAGTAATCCTCAACACCATTGCACAAGATCTATCAATCCCAGTTTTGAAATGTAGTTAATATCAGCTGGTCGCCTTTTGTGTGAGAAAAGGGCTGCGGGAACGAGTACTCCAGACTTACATTACATTGAGTGAAGAATTGTAACCTGACCTCATTCTTAAATAGCCTAACAAACATTAACTTCTTCTGCGTCTCTTCTGCGTGACTGTCCCATTAGAAGTGTTAAAACAGGACCTGCTCAGGGGTACCTTTAAATTACCTGTACTGATACCTCCAATATTTCACCTATGCTGATAGGATTTTCAGAATAAATACTTTTAAATGAAATTATTTATGTCATGCACTAATTTTGCTTACAAGCCACGAATGGGGTCTCCTCCCAAGAAAGGCATCAGGCTCCCTGAGCCCATCAGGCAGTTCTGCACGATACACAAACTCTGATGTACATCATCTCTGTTGGAAATAAAAGACAACAAATTTTTTTTCCAGAATTTCTAAATTATTTGCCTTTAAAATTATACTAGCTTGAAGCATGATTTGGCACACATATGTTTAAGCATAAAATATGGTATTCTTTTGATTCTACATGTTCTTAAGAGCATTTTTAAACTCAGTTTACATGCCGAGTTTGTCATGAGGACAACTGTTGATTCAAATACTAATGAGAGAGATTGCAGCAACTTAGGCCAAACTAATCCTTTTCAGAACCTTTTTTAAACAAGGCAACAATCAAAATATCAATAAATAAATGGTTTTAAATTATTTTTCCAGTAAAAGAGTAAATTACAATAACTGAATGCAGTTGTAATCCAGCTATTGCTGTGCAAAGAATTTTCTGAACCTGTGATGTAGGTTCATAACACATTATCAGTTCTAAAGTGGAGAAATTATGTTTGACTAAGCTGGTTTTCTATTTCTAAAACTGTCTTTCCATTCTTAATGCAGACAGTATAGTTTCACTTCAGATTTGTTCTAATAGTGGGGTGTCTGAAGTTTGTTGATACATACATTTTTTTTTAAATGAGATGCTACAGCCTTACAAAAAAAAAAGTTTGCGATGAACTGCTCGGTGGCATTAGGAACAAGAACAGAAGAGTGAACAATAAGTGCTATAACCTAACAATAAGGTGCCCCGTGACAGGAAGACAGAGGAAAAAACAAATTCATTTGGAATGACAGTGCATACAGGTTAGTCAGAGCCAAAAGGTGTTGTTCATTTACCAGGGCTAAAGAAAAAGTGGCATAGGAGAAAACTGCTTGAAGATGATGATATGGAAAATCCATGTGTTTGGTCTGAAAGTATATAAAAGTCATTAAGAAGAAAGCTTCAGAAACCAGAATTGCACCAACTGATAAAGGACTTTAAAGTAGAAGCAGGGTGAGGTTGGAGTATGTGTAAGGCTGGTGTTGAAGATGAATCTTTTATTTCTGATATTTGCAGTAAGATTGTTTCAAAAGAGTCTTGCACAGGGTAGAACAGTTTTGTGTTGCTTCCATTTTGTGTGCAATGAACTTTGATGTTATCTGTTAAAGGCACAGTGGCAGTCTCTTATCAATATATTTAGTAACTGACCATGGCAAACAAATCGCAGGAATTAAATTTATAGTCAATCAAGCCAGGTTTCAGTTTGAGATCAAACTTGTCCAGTATAGCCATTGTTATCCTCAGAAAATAATGTGAAAGTACTACAAACAATAAAAACATCATATGAGTGATCCTAGAAAGTAAAGTGTTGAAGGTATAAAATTCATTTACATGTAAGTTTTATTGGAATCGGTTAATTCTACAGGGACAATAGTGTGATTATTTTTTTCTGAATTTCATTGGCTAGATTTTGTGTCTACCATCAAAACAATGGTGTTTGCCACTTTCCTTGAAGAAAGCTAAAGTCAGTCTGCAAGTTGCAAGTCTATTTGTGTGGAAGTCTGAATACAATGCAGAACAAACAAAGCAGCTACAAGTGCAGGGAATATTTATAAGTCTGGACTTGGCAAGGAATTTCTCTAATTCTCAGATGATTGAGGGGAGCACAGCAAAGGTAATTAGCAAAGGTGTTTTCCTTAAGGTGGGGGATTTCAAAGCTAGGTGGCTTTTTTTTAACATGAGAGAAGACCTTTCTTCTTATTGACCATTATGTACTTTCAGACCAAACACATGGATTTTCCATATCGTCATGTTTAAGCAGTTTGCTGCTATGCCACTTTTTCATTAGCCCTGATGTTTATGGAGCCTGCTAAATCAACAGCACCTTTTGGCTCTGACTAGCCTGTATGCACTGCCACTCTAAATGAATTAGTTTATTCCTCTATCTTCCTGTCATGGGGCACCTTTTGAAAAAGAAAAGAGGTGACATTCTTACACAGTGTGGCTAATGTATGGAATAACTGCCAGAGGAAATGATGGATACAAGTACAGTTACAACATTTAAAAGATATTTGGATAAGTACTTGAACAGGAAAGGTTTGGAAGGATATGGGCCAAACACAGGCAAGTGGAACGAGTTTAGTTTGGGACATCTGGTCAGCATGGACTACAGGGTAACCTCAATAATCTGAAATGACACAGGCGAGGAGTATTTTGTTTGGATAATCGACATTCGGATAACACAGTTTAACCAAGCATTAAAACCTTGAGATCTTGTTCGGATAATCTTAATTCGGATAATCAATGTTTGGATAACCGAGGTTGTTCTGTAGCTAGACCGAAGGGCCTGTCCCCATGCCCTATGACTCATAACTAGAAGCTGAGAAGTGGCAGATGGAGTTTACTTCAGGTAAATGCGAGGTGCTGCATTTTGGGAAAGCAAATCTTTGCAGGACTTATATACTTAATGGTAAGGTCCCAGGGAGTGCTGCTGAACAAAGAGACCTTGGAGTGCAGGTTCATAGCTCCTTGAAAGTGGAATCGCAGGTAGATAGGATAGTGAAGGCGGCATTTGGTATGCTTTCCTTTATTGGTCAGAGTATTGAGTACAGGAGTTGAAGAGTCATGTTGCGGCTGTACAGGAAATTGGTTAGGCCTCTGTTAGAATATTGCGTGCAATTCTGGTCTCCTTCCTACCGGAAAGATGTTGTGAAACTTGAAAGGGTTCAGAAAAGACTGACAAGGATGTTGCCAGGGTTGGAGGATTTGAGCTATAGGGAGAGGCTGAACAGGCTGAGGCTGTTTCCTCTGGAGCATTGGAGGCTGAGGGGTGACCTTATAATTTACAAAATTATGAGGGGCATGGATAGGGTAAATAGGCAAAGTCTTTTTCTTGGGTTGGGGAGTCCAGAACTAGAGGGCATTGGTTTAGGGTGAAGGGGGAAAAAATATAAAAGAGACCTAAGGGGCAATGCAGAAGGTGGTACGTGTATGGAATGAGCTGCTAGAGGAAGTTGTGGAGGCTGCAACATTTAAGAGGCATTTGGATGGGTATATGAATAGGAAGGGTTCGGAGGGACATGGGCCGGGTCCTGGCAGGTGGGACTAGATTGGGTTGGGATATCTGGTCAGCATGGATGGGTTGGACCGAAGGGTCTGTTCCCATCCTGTACATCTCTATGAGGGGCATCTGTAGGGTAAATAGACAGGGTCAAGATTAGAGTAGTGCTGGAAAAGCACACCAGGTCAGGAAGCATCTGAGCAGGAAAATCAACGTTTCAGGTAAAAGCCTGGGAGCCTCAGGGGTGATGAGATAAATGGGAGGGGGGTTGGACTGGGGAGAAGGTGCAATAGGTGGATGGAGGTGGGGGTGAAGGTGATAGGTCGGTCAGATAGGTGGAGCAGATAGGTGGGAAGGAAGGTTGACAGGTGGGACAGGTCATGCGGACTGTGCTCAGCTGGAAGTTGGAACTGGGGTAAGGTGGGTGGAGTGGAAATGAGCAAACTGGTGAAGTCTACATTGATGCCATGGGATTGAAGGGTCCTGAGACGGAAAATGAGACATTGTTCCTCCAGGCGTCAGGTGGTAAGGAAGTGACGGTGGAGGCGCCCTGGACCTGCATGTCCTCGGCAGAGTGGGAAGGGGGAGTTGTAGTGTTTGGCCATGGGGCAGTGGGGTTCATTGGTATGGGTGTCCTGGAGATGTTCTCTGAAGCGCTCTGCCAGAAGTCACACTGTCTCCCCAATGTAGAGGAGACGACATTGGGAGCAACGGATACAATAAATGACGTGTGGAAGTGCAGGTGAAACTTCGGTGGATGTGAGCGGGGAGGGGTGGGTGCAGGTTTTGCAATTCCTGTGGTGGCAGGGGAAGGTACCAGGAGGGGAAGGTGGGTTGTTTGGGGTAGGCGGGGGTGGACCTGACCAGGTAGTCGCAGAGGGAACAGTCTTTGCAGAAAGCGAACAGGGGTGGGGAGGAAAATATATCCCTGGTGGTGGGATCCGTTTGGAGGTGGCCGAAATGTCGGTGGATGATGCGATTTATGCGGAGGTTGGTGGGGTGGAAGGTGAGGACCAGGGGTGGTTGGTGGGGGTGGAAGGTGAGGACCAGGTCTTTCCCTTGGGGTGGTGGGAATCCAGAACTAGAGTGACACTTGGTCTCATCTTTACGGAGAGAAGGGAAAGATTTAAAAGGGACCTAAGGGATACTTTTAATGCACAGGATGGTGCATGACTGGATTGAGCTGCCAAAGGAAGTGGAGGCGGCTGGTACAATTACAACATTTAAAAAAGGCATCTGGATGGGTGTATGAATAGGAAGGGTTTAGAGGAATATGGGCCAAGTGCAGGCAAATGGGACTAGATTAATTTAGGATATCTGGTCAGTATGGATGAGTTGGACTGAAGGGTCTGTTTGTGTTATACATCTCTATGACTCTGACTCTAGTCCAAGTAACTTCCATGCTAACTACAAAATCCTATATTACTTTGCCTAGTTTGGAATAACTTTAGCAAAGGAATGTGAAAAGTCCATTTTTTAAAGTATTATTTTACTGTAGCCATCCATCTCTTTCTCTCCCACCTAACCCTTCCATTCCCAAGCTGCTCTCAAAAGAATGTCATTGTCACGTTTGTGACAACAAACCTTGACATTTCTATATCTCCACCGGCATACTGCTGCAGCTTGCGCAGTTCTGGCTGTAGAAAGTTGTCCAACAGATAGTATGCAAAGTTGATCTCCTCAGGAGAAGCCACATGCCACTGAATTCCTAACTTCCACAGGTTTCCAGGTCTTCCCCAATCCTACAAACATGTTTTGGTGAAAGGGAGAGATGGAGTGATAAAATGTACATTGTGTAAATTCAATGACTCAGTAAAGACATTCAAATTGATCAATACAATACATATATGCAATGTTGTATTTTGCTGTGGTATAATCAAAAATAAAACTAGATGGATACATCTTTATCATATTTTTAAATTATGAATGTATACCTTAATTGGCAAGTACTCTGTGAAAGCTTTATCAAAACCACCTGGCACACTGCAGTACTCTGTCGGATAGATTAGTGTAGTTGAACGAAGTAGATGATGCAACAGGTTTCCAGCGAGAATATATCCCTGCTTACATTTCAGGTGCAGTGTTCTTTGTAGAATCTTTATAAGTTGGTCCTTGTAAGGTAGCAACTTATCACCATCTACACGTGTTATCTGAAAAAAGTAACCGTCTATCTTGAAGCCATGTAAATTCAAAATGACTTTTAATTTTCCAAAGTAAAGTTAAGAACATTTAACTAATATTTATGCTTTTGACTATGTTCTCTTCCATTTTGGTTCCAAGTTACCCAGATAGCTAGTCTTGATATACTCATCACATGATAGAACATCTGGTAATACTAAATTATAACACATAATGGGAGCCCAAGTTCAGTTCCTACATTTTCGGAACTCGACTTTATGAAAGGGAGTTAACAAAAAAGTCCAAACAAAGTGTCAGATGAGGGGCTCTAAAACAGAACCAACCGAAAGAGAGAAGCAAAAAAAAAATTTTTTAATACTGTCATGAATGTAACACAGGACAATTACCATTATCTTCTTTGAGATACGTTTCTTCACCTCTACAGGTTATGATTCATTTTTAATATTTACCTCGGATAACAATTGGAGATTCCAAAGTAGTTCCTTATCTAACTCCTGTTCCTGGAACACATCATCATCTACAAAGAACAAAAATGTGTTACATGTTTCATATTTTATAAACCCCCCTCCCAAACAACAGATTTACATTCAATCAAACTCTCAAGGCAGATGAGAAAAGCAATGTGGTAAGATTTAGACCATCTTTCCAGGAAAAAAAGCCCTTTAATTTCTCCAACAGATGGTCCAAGTTCTTAAGATTTTGTTCTGCTTCCATTATCATTGCAAGGAGGTGCAGTTCATTTTTCTCATTTCTAGAATGCATGTATGTCTTCACACCATTCCTGAAGAAGGGCCTGTGCCCGAAACGTCGAATCTCCTGTTCCCTGGATGCTGCCTGACCTGCTGTGCTGTTCCAGCAATCAAGTTTCAACTTTGATCTCCAGCATCTGCAGACCTCACTTTCTCCTTCACACCACATATCTCAATAGCGATTTGTGTCTGACTACTTCTAGCAGTCCTGTTAGCCTGTCAATGCCCTCTTAGCCTTCTAGGATATTGTAAGCTGTTATGAGACCTCAACTTATGCCAGATAATTTTTCGGTTATCTTTTTACTCCCACGTTCAGATTTCAGGTGAAAAGCAACAGTCTCACCAGACACTACCAAAAGAGTACACATATCTTTACACTCTAGAAAACAGCCATGCACCCTTATCTTTTGTTTTCTAGCCTCAAACCAATTTTGTGTCATATTTTCCCTAATTCAACAGTCCAAACTAGATCTTTGCTAGAGACGGCACGATGGCACAGTGGTTAGCACTGCTGCCTCACAGCGCCAGAGACCCGGGTTCAATTCCCGCCTCAGGCAACTGTCTGTGTGGAGTTTGCACGTTCTCCCCGTGTCTGAGTGGGTTTCCTCCGGGTGCTTCGGTTTCCTCCCACGGTCCAAAAGTGTGCAGGTTAGATGCATTGGCCATGCTAAAATTGCCCGCAGTGTTAGGTGAAGGGGTAAGTGTAGGGGAATGGGTCTGGGTGGGTTGCTCTTCGGAGGATCAGTGTGGACTTGTTGGGCCGAAGGGCCTGCATCCACACTGTAAGTGATCTAATCTAATCTAACTAATCTAATCTAAAGCTCTCTCTGATTGCTTGGAAAAGCATTTAAAAGCTAAAGAACCAAACCCACACCACTTTTTCACATGTCCTTTCTGTACATTTTTCTCAGAAATTTGATTCGTTTAGGCACAGCCTTCCATTTATGAAACAATTTTGAAAAACTTGGATCAATTCAGATACCTGATATCAACAGACAAGGTATAATCATATTTACACGTATGTAAACATATTTGGTATCACATCCTTCCATTCTGAAATTTGTTGCCGTAATATATTAGCCACTCCAGTTTCTAATCATGTGTTGCTGCCCAGGGTATATGGTCGCACAAACTTTACAGACCAGACAGTTAGAAGAAACAAAATTTGTGTGCACAATTTAATGGACATTACCTAACATTGTGGCATACTTATTTTAGAAAGAGAGACACAGCTGACGATTTATTCTGATATCACATGCTTATTAGAGGACACCTCACCTGGTGTTTAAGCACCTGTCAACTTTTTTTAAAAAAAAAAGAAAAACGTCTTTAAATCATGTGGATGCTAGAAAACAGAAAATGCTGGGAAAACTCAGCAGGTCTGGCAGCATCTGTGATGAAAAAGCAGAGTTAATATTTCGGGTGCAGTGATGCTTCTTCAGAAAACTTTAAGGAGAACCATTGGAACAGAAATGTTAACTATGCTTTCTCTCTAAAGATGCTGCTAGACCTGCTGAATTTTCCCAGCAATTTCTGATTTTGTTGCTTTAAAGATTTATCTGGTTTCCTAGACAATACGTTGATCAGACCAATCTTTGACTTACTCAAAGAGAGGTACTTTTTCCATTTAAAAAAGGTCCGGTTTTGGACAAAGGAAGTCCATTCTTAGAGCAATAAGAGATTGCTGAAAATAATTAGAAATTCTGATGTAAATAGGATACTGAGCTTTGTGTAGCCAAATGGATTGGTGTCCTTCCACAACACCCATTATCATTGCAATACTTAGAAATTTCAGCTCTTTAAACTTAGAGGGTTCGGTATTTACTTATACAGTGGAGCATACTAAAGTTTTAAATCAATGTGAAAAAAAAAACTATAAAATTAAAACAAATAAGTAAAAAGGATGGTAAGACAGCAAACATAATTTTAAACTATAATGTTAAGACTAGAAATGACACCCAGTCTGATGTTGAACAACTTTAATAATTCAATTTAAGGACTTAGTACTGTCATCACAATATGAACTGAAGTCTTGAGAACATTGAAAAACAAGAAGTGGAATTGTTTGGTCCTACTAGGTTTGGAATAGTTAATATATTCACTTAACATTGGAATAATGATGCCTCGTACATTGAAAATAAGGGAATGAATTATACCAAAGATACTGCAAACACCTATGCACATCTGAATTGACATCTCGCCCTCATGCAAGTTGAAACAACTTGCACTGAAAACTCAGCATAATCTTTATCCAGCATCCTCCTTCCAAATATAAATTCGTTCTGAACAACTTCTCAGCACTTTAAGATACACGTTCAAATTCATAATTACCACATAATTAGTGTCATCGACTTGCAGTAAAACGTTAATACTTACTGATAGTTAGTTGGGCTATTACATTGCAGCAATGTGGTACAAATCGCTTTAGAGCGGCTGCAGGACGACACTGGAAAGTAAATAAGAAAATTAACTGCATTTCAGAGATGTCAAAGCAAGCGTTTTTTATTGCAGTTTTCAAGTGCAGTTAATAGCAAACATTCAGTATTTCTCCAGTCTCTCATTCATGCAATTCAATCTTATTCCAGTAAAAGCAGACCATTTTGCAAACTTTCATAAATATTACAGATAGCTGCTACAATGATGCATCATTTGTCTAAATGGAGCAATTACAAAGGCCATCCAGATCTTCCATGGCACTACCATTTCAACAACACAATGTCTTTCTAGAGAAAGTGAATGTTATTTAGATGCAGCATTCATTATTGCAGCCGAAATCATACAATATATTTTCAGACAAATGGTACAGAGGCACTCTTACAAAGCTGGGTCAGGATTATAACAACAGCTTTCGTTAAAGCCAACAGAGAGCAAGAAATCGAGTAACTATTAGCTTGTACAATTGAATGATTGATACCCCATCCCCTCCTGGAGTAGATGCACGACCATGTCAAAAAGCAGGGCTTGTCAATCAGAAACTGATGCAAAGCGCTGCATTTTCAAAAAAACATGTTGCACTGTATGAAGGTGACCATAATTTAAATGATTTCTAGATGAAATCAATTTGCAATCCCTTATCTATTACAACAATTCTAATAATTACAAACCTTAGAAGCTGCCCGACACATGTCTGCCACCATTCTGCCAGCAACACGGGTTTCAAAAATATTGGTTGTAGCAAAGTTAAACACCTTATCCAAAGCAACCTACAATTAAATAGGATAAACCGATTACAACATTAGATACGCTTGTTCTGCTAAAACAAGTTATCTTTTCCTTTGTTACCTTCTACTCTTCCAGAAAGTATGATAAGAACCAGCATGGTTTTAAGAAAACTAGCATAGTTACACTGAGTGTTCTTGCTGATTTGCGCATAAAATGCTCAGATTATCTCACACTGGCATATACTAGCTTTATATTTATAGTTAATCAAAACTAATGGTCATAAATACTGTAATAAACTGGAGTGCATCTGGGACATTAAAAACATCTCTATGTTGGTGCCACTTGGGCAAAAACAGGCAGGTGATTCATGAAACCAACGTCACCTCAATCTTTTCTGTTGAGCATGACCTTTTATTTCAATGAGGCACTGTAACTTATTTGGCAATTGTTGACAAGAACTAGTGCACAAACCATGCTCCCAACTTCAAATACTCAATTTAGTGCCTTTGCTTTTTTTGCCAATTGCAAAACACATTCAGATCATAATTAGAATTTTTTCAAACTAGAAAGTAATTATTTTAATGAAGGCCTTGAGGGCGCAAGCATCATATAAAATTGAGATTTTCCAACCACATAGAACTAAGTTTATTTCTGCAACAAAACTAAATTTACATTATAACTAAACTAATAAGTTTTGTTGCTAAATAGCATTGTAACTATATATCTAGTTGTTGCTTCATAGATAATCTTCTACATTAAGGACAGCAAGAGAAACAAAGCTCTGGGTGAAAGCAAAAAATTTTTATAAACCACAATACAACACTTCCTTCTAATAGATTTACAGATAACTAACTAGGTATGATTGGAATCAATATACCAGAAAAATCTCTTTGGAGCACTGTGTGAGAACTGTACTAAACGTTGAAGAGAGTCCCAATTCCACCAAGCTTTCCAAATGAGTCATCTTCTCAGTTTCTGTCTCTTCTCTTGTTTGTTCCAGTGTACTAATTTCAATCAAAGCAAAACATCTAAACCCAAACAAAACAGATGTAAGTACACTAAAGTATTCAGCCATTCAATTCTCTATACACTGAAGAAAATGAATCTTTTGGTTAATCACTCCAGTAGAAAAACAGCTCAAATGGAGTTTAATCAAATCAAAATTGTATGACTGAGACTTGGAAACTATGGAAACATGATGCAGTAAAAACAAAAACTGCAAGAGACAGATGATACTTATCCTTAATTGTTTAGAAACATGGAAAGTGACTTCATACAGTGAATCTCAGAATTCCTACAGTGCAGAAAAAGGCCATTTGGTCCTCCTAAGAGCATCCCACCCATACCCAGCATGCTACCCTATTCCCATAACCTCACATCACCATGGCTAACCACCTATCCTGCACATCACTGGACACAGATAATTTAGCATGGCCAATCCACCTAAACTGCATGTTTGGACAGTAGTACGAAACCACAGAACCATTAGAAACCCACACAGATACAGGGAAATTGTGCAAACCCCACACACAGACAGTTGCACACGCTGGTCCCTGGCGCTGTGATAAGCAGTGCTATCCAGTGAGCCATCGTGCCACCCTATTTTGGGAGGCAGTGATTCTCATGCAGAGGGTCACTGAATACTGGAGTATGTTGACTTTAGGGATAAATTGTGGGCGGCACGGTGGCACAGTGGTTAGCACTGTTGCCTCGCAGCGCCAGAGACCCGGGTTCAATTCCCGCCTCAGGCGACTGACTGTGTGGAGTTTGCACGTTCTCCCCGTGTCTGCGTGGGTTTCCTCCGGGTGCTCCGGTTTCCTCCCACAGTCACAAAGATGTGCAGGGTCAGCTAAATTGGCCAAACTAAATTGCCCATAGTGTTAGGTAAGGGGTAAATGTAGGGGTATGGGTGGGTTCGCTTCGGCGGGTCGGTGTGGACTTGTTGGGCCGAAGGGCCTGTTTCCACACTGCAATGTAATCTAAATTCATAAAGGATCACCAAACATGAAATGCTAACTTCTCGTTTCTTGCTTGACAGTTGCTGTCAGATTTAAAAGTACTATGCTATTTTTATTACATATCCATTGGTCTTTGCTCCAGCTGCTTAAAATATTTGAATAAATCAGGACAAGCCTGATTATCTGGAAAGTCAACATATTCCTATCCAAGAAATTGTTTTGACTTTAAGTGACAACCCACTTGGACTTTGTTTTTATTAATTTGTGAGCCAAGGAATTTCTGGCTAGCCAGTATTTATTGTCCATCCCTAGTTGCCTTGTGAAGTTGATAGTGAGCTGCCTTGTTGAACCGCTTCAGTCCATGTTTTCTAAGTAGACCCACCATGCCATGAGAGAGGGAATTCCAGGAGTTTGATCCAACAAGTGAAGACACAGCAATATACTTTCAAATCAGGATGGTGAGTGACTTGGAAGGAACTTGCAGGTGGTGTTCCCATGTGTGTGCAGCCCATGTCCTTTGAGATGACTGTGGGTTCGGAAATTGTTTTCCAAGGATCTTTGAATTTCTTCTAGACATGCTGCCAATACGGAGCAAGGGAGTGGATGCTTATGCATGTGTTGCCAATTAAATGACCCGTTTGGCCCTAGATGATGTCAAATTTCTTGAGTGTATTGGCAGCTCCAATCATCCTGGCAAGAGGGGAGTATTCCATTACATTTCTCACTGATGCCTTAAAGATGGTGGACAAGCTTTGGGAACTCAGGTGGTGAGTTACTCACTACAGTATTCCTAGCCTCTAACCTGCTTCTGTAGCCATTATGTTTATGTGATGAATCCAGTTGAGTTTCTGAACAATGGTAACCCCCAGGATGTTGAATTCAGTGACGAATACACCATTGAATGTCAAGGAGTGCTAGTTAGATTGTCTCTTATTGGAGATGGTCATTTCCTATCATTTGTGTGGCACAAATGTTACTTGTCATTGGTCAACCCAAGTCTGGATATTGTCCAAACCTTGATGCATTTGAACATTGACTGTTTCAATATCTGGGTCATCATGAATGGTGGTGAGCATTGTGTAATTATCGGTGACTATTTCCACATCTGACCTTATGAAGAAGAAAGGTCGTTGATGAAGCAGCTGAACATGATTGGACCAAGCACACTACTCCTGTAGAGATGTCCTGGAACTGAAATGACTGACCTCCAACAACCACCTTCCTAAGTTCTAGGTATGACTCCAACCAGTGGAGAGTTTGCCCCCGATATCCAGTGATTCTAGTTTTGTTAGGACTCCTTGCTGCCACACTCCGTCAAATACAGCTTTGGTGTCAAAGGCCATCACTCTCAGCTCCCCTCCAGAATTCAGCTCTTCTGTCCATGCTTGAACTAAGGCTGTCATGAGGTCAGGAGCCAAGTGGCCCTGCAGGAACCCAAACTTTGGTCACTAAGCACTATCGACATCACCTTCTATCACTTTACTGATGATGGCCTACAAACTCAGTGAACATGCTTCCAATAGTACATGAAAAGCTGCTAAATAAGGAAGAAATTAATCAAAAACAATTAGCACACATTAGAAGAATTCAGTGTTGAGGAAGAACTGAGTGGCATCAGACACCTGCACCACTGCTATTGTTAATTTAAATAAATGACAAATTCATCAACTTTATTGCTCAGCAGTTGCAAAAAAACAGTGCTAAAAGTCTACAATCTGTGGCAATTAAAACAAATGTCCTCTCATGTGTCACACATTTCTGGCCAGTTTTACATTCTCTGCCATCTGCCTAGGAAAATCAGTGTTGCGTCCTTAACAACCCAAAGATTTCCATATATTGCTGAGTTTGCACATTCAGAACTGATTCGAAGAAAATTACATCGAGCAACCAGTAGAGAATTCAACACTTAATGAATATCAGTTGCATAAACTAATATTTATTTGAGTTAAAAGGTATGGAGTTTCCCAAATCAAGCAGGTTTAGAATGACAATAACTACTTAGGGTACAATCATAATATTTCCTGTGGGAAGGTAATGCGGAACAAGGAGACAGTACCTTAAAATTAGGACTTGGCCATTTGGCACAGAAAATGCATCCTTCTGAATATGCAGGACAGCAAAAATCTGAAATACTCTTCATCCAAAAGGTTATGGAGTATCTAAGTGACTAAACATCAAAGCTAAAATCAATAGTATTTTTGTGAAATATGGTATCAAGCGATATACGGTAAGTCACTGAGATGTACATTTGATCATGATAAAATGGAATAGACTTGAGGGGCTACATGGTCTATTCCTGAGTTTCTTGTTTATTTTATTAGTCTACTAACAGTTACTTACACAGTTCATTCTGAAATCATGAACTTAACATCAATTTCCTTATCATTCAGTATTACACATACAGCTACATTTAACATGATTATGTTTGTGTTCGTGTTTATTTCAGAGGACACTTCAGAAGATATTTGTTTTCATTGCCACAGATTGTAGGCTTTTTGCAACTGCTGGACCACTGTGTTTATCTGTTTGTAATTATAATTGAGATAGCAGACGGATCACTCATTATCCAACCTACCCAATTGCCCAAGACTTTAATAGAAGTCTATCAATTCATTAAAATGATTTCAACTCTGATTTCACTTATACAAACATTAAAAACAGCAATGGCTTAAGATGGCAATTCACCACCACCTCCTCAAGGCCAATAAAGGACAATAAATGCTGAACTTGGCAAAGATACTAAAGTTAAAAAAAAGCACTGTGCAGCTTAGATTTGTTCAGAAAATGGATAAAATAGTCAGCAAGAATGGTCATTTGACTTTACACAATATCTGAAACATTAATGCATAACGTTGAAAATGCTATCATCTAATCTAATTGGCAATTGATTCACATTTGAAAAGTTCATTTTTGTGAATATGCAAATTAAGACACCCGCTTCCTGTTTCAATTGCTGTGACTAATTATGTGTGCATCTGAGTTGATAACATCTCCTTAAGGGGAGGGACCACTTTGATAAAAAAAACCACCAATTGGCACATCAATGCAACCTGTTTATTCCAAAGGAATATAAAAAATAATTTAGACACTGTATGCTTTGTTCGCCTCCCCAAGATCTGCATAATTCAATATACCTCCATTTAAGCTTAATTTCCATGTTATGATAAACTGGAACTGCGTACATTGTGGTCCATGGCTAAAGGAGGGCTCTAATTCTTTATTTTTTTCCCACTTTATACTGAAAACAACTGTAACGTTTGACTTGTAACTTATTCATTTTTCTACATTGTACCTTAGATGGCACCAGAAATGGTGACTGTACATTTTTCACTGTACTCCTGCATCCCTGTTCTTGAGTAAACATGACAGTAAACTTAATTTTAATTCTATTTGCTTGCATATGTTGACATTTACAGTTGTTAATCTGAAACAGATATTTGTCAGACTTTTAGGAAGGAATTTATAAATTTGCTACCAATCTAATTTAGAATTTATTTAACAAACAATTTGTGAAGTGTTACTCTAATGATTCATAAATCTTAGATGTACCTGTCCATAAACTGAAGAACAAAATCTTCAAATTCAGCTGTGGCTGAGCAAAGCTCCCTCTCTACCTAAAATAGAAGAAAAAGTATGCCATTTCAGGTAAAGACATAAATTAAAAAGATTTTATAAACACAGTTCAAGCAGAATCACAACAGAACAAAGTAGCCCACTTGAGTGGCACCCCGCCAAACACTTTCAACATTTGCACTCTGCACCGCTGTTGTATGTTGGCAGCAATGTACATCACTGGCTGTTCCACTCACTCCTGCTCCTTCCAAGCCTGTGACTTCTGCTTGGAAGGACAAGGTCAGATGGATGAGAACAACGCAACCTGTATGTTCTACTCCAAGCCATATTCTATCCAGAGTTGAAAGTATACTGGTGGTTCTTCACTGTCACTGTCAAAATCTTGGAACTCCCTCCTAACAACATTGTGGCTTTGATCAACCCCCAAGGACAATGGCTGATCAAGAAGGTAGATCAACTACATTCAAGGTCAGTTAGGGATGGGCAATAGTGCTGGTGTAGTTAGTGAAACCCACATCCCATGAATGAACTAAAATTTTTTTTCATATTAAGATTTTTGTGTCCCCTCACTCTCACTTTATACCCATTTTCCTTCTTGAAAGGGTTGATTTTTTTGCTAGGGGACAGTTTTATTGGGTCAGGGAAAACAGTTGTCCCAGTTAAAATGTAATTCTTTGGCAGGGAATTTTACACTGCATTGACATCCCATACTTCTACTCAAGCCCACAACTAATGAGGAGAACCACACCTTGCTTCAACTTAATCAGTGGTCAGTTAAAATGACTTATACAGGGCCTACCATTCCCAGTCATATGGTCAGCTGCTCACTGCTCCCAGCAATACTGTTGTGACTGTATTCAGTCCCCAGTGGAGATGAGTGCAGAAGCCAAACACCAAGGCAAGTTGGAGGTGCGTCAGAGAATTTTCAGGTCCAGGCTAGACAAACGGAAACAAGTGGCCCATGCAAAGCTGGCTACCCAAAACCATTCACATGCAAAAATGGAACAGGGGCTGAGGGTATTTGCATTGTGCCCAATTTTACACCATCAACCAACTGTAACTCACACCCAGGGAAATGCAAAATTCAGCCCTTGCGCAAAAGATAGAAGAGTGCTTGTCTGTAAGAGGTATCACACCTAAACTACTGTCAGACAAACGAACAAAATGACCTGCCAAGCAGAGGTGGCTTTGTGATTAGTGCCTCAATGTTGAGAATATTGACTTGGTACAAGGTGCTGCTTTTGACCTCCTTTCTTGACATGAGATTTGGAAAATTGTGTGAAGTAACTTAAATAAAAAAAACTTTGATATATCTGCTCTAAATTGTCTAAGTCCCCAGAAGTGTTGGATTAATTGTTGCCTTGTAAGTCATAACTTCAGTTCCAAGTTTGACAACCTAAAAACAAGATAGCCACCTGGTGAAGCAATAGCAAGGAAAATGGTCCCACAATCAGTTCTGCTGTATCCAGTTATGAACTGCAGTGATCTATTAGTAACTGAATGAGGGGGTTCCACAAACATCCCCATCCTTTAGGATGGGAAAGCCCCATGTTAGCCCAAAAGACACGGCTAAATGGTGCATTTGCAAACAAGTCAGTAGTGCTTAGCAAATGATCCATCTCGGCATCCTCATGAAATCCCCAAGACAACAGATGCCAATCTCCAGACCCTTCATTCACTCCACATGAAAACGAGAAATACCATTTACAGAACAACTTCAATTAGCCAAACGAGACGGACGGGGAGTATTTTGTTCGGATAACAGTTTGGATAATGGGTAGAGTTTTTACTGGACCTTGAGATCTTGTTCAGATAATCTGAAATTCAGACAAGTGATGTTCGGATAATTAAGATTGTTCTGTATATTTTAGTAATAGTCGACCCCTATGTTTGGTCAAATAAGTGCTCCGGTTTCCTCTCACAGTCCAAAAGATGTGCAGGGTCAGGTGAATTGGCCATGCTAAATTGCCCGTAGTGTTAGGTAAGGGGTAAATGTAGGGGTATGGGTGGGTTTCGCTTCGGCGGGTCGGTGTGGACTTGTTGGGCCGAAGGGCCTGTTTCCACACTGTAATGTAATCTAATCTAATCTAATCTAAAAAAAAAACCTAGAATTTTCCATATGTCCCATGTAAAAGTTGACCCTAGTTCTTCACAGAAAACAGATCAACGTTTATGAGTCAGTGTGCTGGCCGTCACATCCCACTCCAGCTTTCCAGTCTGCAAGATGTTCCGCTCCACTCCTGATTTTCCAGTCCACTGGCTGCTGTGTTCCACTCCCGGTTTTCCGAATTACCATAATTCAATTTTTGCTTTATTTGTTTAGAGATCAATTGAGCTTCTGCTAACAATACAGTATGAATTTTGACAGGCATGATTTTCAGCCTTTCAAAAGTAATAATAGTCAACCCCATAGATTTAACCAAAAGGTAGTCAAGAAAATTTGACTATTACTCAAGTACATATGGTAGCCAAAAGCATTTGGAAACAACAAGGGCTGTGGTCTTTGGTGACAATACTGAAGCTGTAGAACAGAACATATGCTCCAGAGCAATTTACGTCCTTAGCGAAATTGATTCAATACATCTGCAAGACAAGCATCTATCTGGAATACTATTTCTAGATGCATGACCCAACAAGTTTGAGAGATGGGAGGGGGGTGGTGGTAACAGACTTCCAGCATCATAGCAGCAGGCCAAATGCCACTTACAATGAGTTTCAGTCACTTGTTCTCCACAATCCTTGGTTTTCAAGTATATCTGATCTCAGTCCACACGCAATTAAAAAAAAACTTTACCCAAAAAAACCACCAAAGGACAGGTTGTCCCACTGATTTCCAATTTGCTTGATGCCACAATTCTTGAATTACTCAAGCCGTGGGAAGGCTATTTCAGACATGCCGTCATCACAGGATGTGTTCAAAGAAATATTTGTTGGGCAATGTCTTGCAGACCAGTTGTAGATGACAAAGGCCATCAGCCTCACAACAACTATCTGACTGATTCCTGGGTTGGTCAACAACTTGTGAGTATGCAAGATACTAGCAGCCTTCAGAAAGCTGCAAAGGCAGATAGTGCATCTTTTTCTCCAATAAAATATTCAAAGCTTGAAGCATGCCAGTTTAATTTCCCCCACCAGTCGATGTAATCTGTGTCCTTTAACCATTAACTAACAGACTTCGCAGTTAAAGTAGCAATCACTTGTGCCTCCTGCAAAGAGATGAAAAGAATCTAGTGATGTGAGATTGAAGAACATCAAGTCCTGGCAACAAAAGGATTCTCACCAACCCTGCAGACTGAGTCATTTAATTGCTTTCCCACTTTTATTTTACCCCTTCCACCCATAACACCTATGCAATAATAATCTGACATAAAAGCAGTTGGATAACCATCAACGTGGTGAAAGACCACTTTTCATCAGTTCAAAACTGGTTGGTCTGCTAGAGTTCTCCTTGACTATGCATTTTAGACTGCAATGCCGCAAGTATTGGGAATACAAATTTAACTGGTACTCTGAGTCACCTGCCATTTAGAAAAATTTAAGTGATTTTGGAGAAAAGGCAAGCAAAGTTCTGAAGGCAATGGTAGACTGCATTAATGGCCCTTAGGTATCATGTTGCAGAAACAGTTGCCTTGTGATACTGGAGTTTGTCTTCGCTTGGGATTGAAAGGATGTAGTTTTAAAATTGAATAATTGATTAGGTGTTAATGAGTGCCACTTGTTTGAAGAGCAAGTTTTTTTTATAATAAATGGATCATTTTTAGTTAATTAAGGAAGCCTGGTGACAGTCTCTCTTATTCTGGGTAGAAGAACAAAAATGAAACAATTAGGCATTTGAGTGACTGAATCAGTACATTAATACAAATGGTGTAACCAGTATGGTTGTGGGGCTTGATCATCAGTGCATTCCACTCATCGCTGTCACGACACAAGGTCCAAGACTACATACTGAGGAATGCAATAAAGCTTTTTAAAAAGTCTTATCACATGCTGTGGGTATCAATGGCTAGGCCAGTGTTTATTATCTTTCCCTAAATGTCCTTCACAAAGTTGTGATGTGACCTATATTTTATTCATTCAGGTTGTGTGGGCTTCACTGGCTAGACCAGCATTTATTACTCATCTCTAATTGCCTTTCAGAAGGTGCAGATGAGCTTCACTTCATGTGGTGTAGGTACACTCTCAATGCTACTATTTCCAAGATTTTGACCCAGCATAGAACAAATGCCAGAGAAGCGGAATGAGTATGGTCACAGTTGAAAGCTTTCTGTCATAGCACACCAAAAGGCTGAAAACTGTAAAGCCCCTCAAGGCTGCATGTCCAACAAGAAATATGATCAACAGTATTGAAACTTTATTAAAGTGCCTTAGTGATATATGTTGAAAGAAGTTTATTTCTGCTGCACTGTCATTTACAATTGGAAATGTTTTGCCTCAGGTTGGCATGGAATGTATACTGTAAATATTAGTTATTACAATCTATGACCTCAAACACTTTTTGTACTGCTGCGCAGTGTTCAAGGTCTGTGCAAAACAGCAACTTTTAAAAACTGAGTCAACGGGTCCAGATAACATACATTTTTGGGAAAAGCACAATACAACGCACAAGTCAGAAGTAGTATGGAATACTTTCTCCTTTCCTGTATGAATGGAGTTCCAACAATACATGATTCAACACAATTCATATCAAGATAATTTGCTTCTGAAGGGTAGCTAGACCCAAACACTGACTCTGCTTTTTGTTTTCAGTGCAATTTGCTTGATCAGCAATCCGAAGAACACTTTAAACATTCGTTCTTTCCACCATTGGTGGCAGCAGGATGCATCATAGACAAGATGCAGTACAGCAACTTGCCTAGCCCCCTTTCAGTCCCAAATACCTAGAAGGAAAAGGGGGCAGTTGGATGGTAAGAGACAAAGTACACATGAATATGTATTGGTAGCTATTTCTTCTGAAAACCAGTGCAAATGTGAGTCATATCCTGTGCTATAAAATTATAAAGCTTAAGTGTTATGTTTTCAATCATTTTTTCACCCTTCCTTAAATTAACTTATTTTTAAAGGAAATAAACACTTTTGATGACTTTTAAATGAAATTACCTCTGAAAGATCATTTCTCTCTTGCAAAACTGATGAACAGTCCACCAAAGGCACAAGAGTAGAAAATGTAGCTATAAACTGGAATGTGATCTACATGGAAGTAAGAACAAATTTTTTAAAATGCACAATTTTACAAAAATTAACTTAAACCAGAACTATATCTTTATCAATATGTTTGTATCACATTATTTTTCAAGAAACACAAATAAAACATCAAGATATTTCCAATGTCCACAATCAGCAGTCCCGAGGCTTTTTGGGGTATTATTTTCTATCAATTTAGAAAACATTGTTGGACAAATATAATAACCACCAGTATCTATAAATAACAAATAATGAACTTCCTCACCTATTCTGGGACATGTGCCTCCATACTATTACTTGACTTCTGGATTAGAGTTTTTCAAACTCAAACACAGTTTACGGCTTAGTTTTATCAATTTCTTAACAACTTATATTTATACAGTACACTGATCATAATAAAACATCAAGGATTTTCACAAAGGCATTAAAAAAAATGTGACATCAAATCACATATGAAATCACATATGACGACACTCGGACAGATGCCCAAAGCCTACTCAAAAAAGGCAAATTTTGCATATTGCCTTAAAGGTAAGGTGGTTTCAACAGCTGAAGGTGTCAAGCAAAAGTCAAAACATTAAATCAGGAATTCTTCTCAGACCAGAATTAGAGCAGCAGTCATATTGGGAATTGTAGAGCTGGAGGAGATAACAGAGATAAAGAAGGGACAGGCTATGGAAGGATTTGAAAACAAGGATAAGAATTTTAAAATATGGGCATTATTTATCTGGGAGCCGATGTATGTCCGCAAGAACAGGTGTGATGGATGAATGATATATGGCGAGACAAAAAAAAATTGAGAATGTTTGACTCAATTCCATAAATGTATAGTCACACATGTAAGAATATGTTTATATACCATGCACTTGCTGAAATCATTTGGGTCCACTCCAGGTAGGGCTCTCATTAATAGAGGTAGCATGTGTGTTGGGCCTTCAGGGAACCATTTTCCTCCAGAAACCAGACTGCGAGCAACTCCTATTACACAGCTTAGGGTCGCTGTGAGTTGGTGAGGTTCTGTTAAAGTTTGCATTGCAGGATATGTTCTAAGATTAAATTCAAAACACAGAAGTTACATTTAAAAGATTGCTCTCAAAAATAATGTACAACTATGATAATATAAAAACAAATAAATTTATCTATCATAAAAATAAATTGAATTATCACAATTTGTATTTATTGTCTCCATTTTCATTCATCTTTGGGAGTCACCCATTTTCTAGTAGTAAATGTTATTGTGTAAACGCAGTGTTAAAAGCGTCAGTCTTGTTTTAGATATTTTCGTTGTAAAGAGTCATTTCTATAACAAAGGATCTCACGCCTTGTACAACACTGCCAAATAAAATACAATCCCTCCTAATTTGAAGATAATCTTTTTCCTTGTGTCACATTGGACACCGTCCCACTGCTTTGGAATGCACCCCATGACCCAAATGACAAAACAAGGCCTGACACAAACGGCAAAGCACAAGAGAGGAATAAATATAATAGTTATCACTGTGACAAAGTACTTTGAAAAATACTAGGGAAGCTAATGGGGCTGAAGACCAATAAGTCTCCTGGACCTAACGGGATACATTCTAGGATATTAAAAGTACTCACTACAAAGACAGAAGCAGCACTGGAAGTAATCTTCCAAGAATCCTTAGATTCTGGAAAAGTCCCACAAGATTGTTAGTCATTTATTCAAAAGGGGCAGGAGACAAAAAGCAAGTGACTATAGGTCAATTAGCTGAACATCTGTTATTGGGAAAATGATAGAGTCAGTTAGAAAGGACATAATAGCAGATATTGTAGAAATATTAGGTATGATCAAGCAAAGTTGGCATGGACTCAAAGAGGAAACCACGTCTGACAAATTTATTGGAATTCTTTGAGGCGGTAACAAGCAGGATAGGTAAAGGGGAAGTTGTGGCTACAATATATTTTGGTTTTCAGAATGTGTTTGATATGTAATAAGGTAAGAGCCCAAGGTGTGGAAGTAGTATATTAGCATAGATGGACAACTATCAAACTAACTAGGGCAGCACAGAGGTTCAGTGGTTAGCACTGCTGCCTCACAGCACTAGGGACCTGGTTTAGATTCCAGCCTTGGGCAACTATATGTGTTTGCACATTCTCCCCATATCTGCTTGGGTTTCCTCCAGGTGCTCCAGCTTTCTCCCACAATCCAAAGACGTGCAGGTTAGGTGAACTGGCCATGGTAAAATTGTCCGTAATGTTCAGGGATGTGTAGGTTAGGTGCATTAGTTAGGGGTAAATGTAGAACAGGAGGGGAATGGGTCTGTGCAGTTTACTCTTCGGAGGGTCAATGTGGACTTGTAGGGCCGAATGGCCTGTTTCCACATGGTGGTGAGTCTATGATTAACGATTCTCATCAAAGATAAAAGGTAGAATAAGGAGCTGCATTTCAGGATGGCGACCTGTAATTAGTGCAATCCCTCAGGGATCAGTCCTGGAGCCACAATTATTTACAATATATATTAGTAACTTAAATGACTAAAGTGAATATATGATCAAGTTTTCAGATGGGACAAAAATAGGTGGGAAGGTAAATGATGAAGATGACAATCTGCAGTGGAATCAAGATCAGCATTTAACGATTTTTTTGACTTTCTACTTAATAGGTTAAGCGAGTAGACAACTTGGCAGATGGAATAGAATACGAGAAAATGTGAGGTTATGCAGATTAGCAGGAAGAGAAGTTGAATATTATTTAAATGGAGAAAGACTACAGAAAGCAACAGCATAGAGGGATTTGGGAGTCCTCATACATGAATTATAAAAACTAGCATTGACATTCAGCTGGTAACATGGACGAAAATGGAAATGTTGGCCTTTGTTTCCAAGAAAATGAAGTCTTAAAATAAGGAAGTCTTCTTAATACTAAACAAGGCATGAGTCAAACCACAGCTGTAATACTGTGAACAGTTTTGGTTCCTTTATGTAAGGAAAGGCATATTGGCGTTGGAGGCTGTGTAGCAAAGGGTCACAACGCTGATCCCAGAGAATGAAGAGCTTGAGGAGATGTAATATAGTAGCGTTTGTGAACAAACATGTTTCCTGACTATGGCTAAAAATAATTGCACATAGTAATACAATTACAGCAGGGTAGGGTGCGAATGAACATTTATGATATGCTATTAAATGCAAGATGTCACAGACCACGAAGATTGGGAAAGCCAACCCACCTGAAAAGGTTTCTGAGAATGTCATGAACCAGTCAATGTCATTTCCTGTCTAATTAAGCTCCAACACCCACTTTTCTAAAAACTCCAGGTGGGCCCTGAAAATTTCACCCACATACCTCCTCTAAAATTGTATCCTTCAGTTTTTGGTGTTTTTATTACTTTCTTCTGGCCAAAATGAATCACTTCACATTTCTTGACATTAAATTTCATCTGCCACTGATTCCCCCTGCCCATCAACCCATCCCACCAAGTTGTCATTTTTTAAGTCTACACTACACTAATATATATTCGTCTGTGGTTCACATTACTTCCAAGTTTGACCATGAGAACCTTTTTCCACATATGGAGTCAGCTACTACGAGGGGGCATAGCTTTAAATTAAGGGGTGGTAGGTATAGGACAGATGTTAGGGGTAGATTCTTTACTCAGCGAGTCGTGAGTTCATGGAATGCCCTGCCAGTAGCAGTGGTGGACTCTCCCTATTTATGGGCATTTAAACGGGCATTGGATAGGCATATGGAGGATAGTGGGCTAGTGTAGGTTAGGTGGGCTTGGATCGGCGCAACATCGAGGGCCAAAGGGCCTGTACTGCGCTGTATTTTCCTATGTTCTATGTTCTACTACTGCAAATTTTGAAATTGTGTCCTGCACATTAAGGAGGAGAAAGTGAGGACTGCAGATGCTGGAGATCAGAGCTGAAAATGTGTTGCTGGAAAAGCGCAGCAGGTCAGGCAGCATCCAAGGAACAGGAGAATCGACGTTTCGGGCATAGGCCCTTCTTCAGGAATGAGGAAAGTGTGTCCAGCAGGCTAAGATAAAAGGTAGGGAGGAGGGATTTGGGGAAGGGGCGTTGGAAATGCGATGTGGAGGGAGGTCAAGGTGAGGGTGATAGGCCGGAGTGGGGTGGGGGCGGAGAGGTCAGGAAGATGATTGCAGGCTAGGAAGGCGGTGCTGAGTTCGAGGGATTTGACTGAGACAAGGTGGGGGGGGAGGGGAAATGAGGAAACTGGAGAAATCTGAGTTCATCCATTGTGGTTGGAGGGTTCTCAGGCGGAAGATGAGGCGCTCTTCCTCCAACCGTCATGTTGCCATGGTCTGGCGATGGAGGAGTCCAAGGACCTGCATGTCCTTGGTGGAATGGGAGGGTGAGTTGAAGTGTTGAGCAACGTGGTTGGGTTGGTTGGTCCGGGTATCCCAGAGGTGTTCTCTGAAACGTTCCGCAAGTAGGCGGCCTGTCTCCCCAATATAGAGGAGGCCACATCGGGTGCAGCGGATGCAATAGATGATGTGTGTGGAGGTGCAGGTGAATTTGTGGCGGATATAAAAGGATCCCTTGGGGCCTTGGAGGGAACTAAGGGGGAGAGGTGTGGGCGCAAGTTTTGCATTTCTTATGGTTGCAGGGGAAGGTGCCGGGAGTGGAGGTTGGGTTGATGGGGGGTGTGGACCTGACGAGAGAGTCACGGAGGGAGTGGTCTTTTCGGAACGCTGATAGGGGAGGGGAGGGGAATATATCCCTGGTGGTGGGGTCCGTTTGGAGGTGGCGGAAATGACGGCGGATGATACGCTGTACATGGAGGTTGGTGGGGTGGTAGGTGAGGACCAGTGGGGACCTCTGACCTCTCCACCCCCACCCCACTCCGCCCTATCACCCTCACCTTGACCTCCCTCCACCTATCGCATTTCCAGCGCTCCTCCCCCAAGTCCCTCCTCCCTACCTTTTATCTTAGCCTGCTGGACACACTTTCCTCATTCCTGAAGAAGGGCTTATGCCCAAAACGTCGATTCTCCTGTTCCTTGGATGCTGCCTGACCTGCTGCGCTTTTCCAGCAACACATTTTCAGCTCCTGCACATTAAGGACTCGTTTAATAATAAAAACCTGAAACCTTTTCAATGGAACCATGTCTGAAACAAGACTCTTCCTTGTAGTAAAAACAACATTTTGGTTACAGGTCATTCTGCTATAATGTGCATTTCATTAACACAAATTTGCTGTAACACGATTGACAAATTGGGGACACTTTTTAATGCCCAAACTTTTAAAACGTACGTTGGCTGTAACACGGTTACATCGCTAACACTTTAAGCGCTGTTTCTAAAGCATGATTTTTCTGTAATGCAGAGTTGCACCAGAATGCAACTACCATGTTGTAGAAAAACCTTCTGTATTTATTCCCAGCTAATTTAAGAACTAAATTATAACAACTTTTACAAAATCTGTGGCATGCTATCTTTTGACACATCCACTGAATCATTTGGATATTTTAAAAGGAAATATTTTGTTAACAGGTTTTAAAATCCATTCTAAACATGTTGAACAGATTTAAACCATTATTTTCAAGAACTGCTTACAATGGCATTAAGCTATTGGCTTGCAGATATGTAACAGAAGTAATTAAGTGATGCAAACATTAAAAAAGGCAGGCGTAATTTAAGACTTACTTTTCAAGTACAGGTGGGATGACCAGCTCTGGCCGCATCAAAGCCAAATTTTGAAGGGCCTGAGCAGCCTCCAGACTTCCAGTCTTACTGAACATAGCAAGCAATACAGGTTGTTTGATGCTTTCCACAAAATCAGTAATGTCCTGCTCTGTCAGTTTGTGGCTATCTGGTACAACATTTAGCCAACTTTCCTTTTTGTACCGCTCTCTGTGCAGTCTTCTCACAACACTAGCAGGTAAGCGTTGTAACAATTTCATCAGTTTCATCTGTTCAAAAATAAATCAATTCCGAGTCTATTAATTGTGAGGAAGGAAAAAGGAATTTACATGAATCGTGACGAATTATGATAAAAATTAGTTCTAAATATGAGATATTAAATATGAGATATTGCAAATCAAATACAATTCTTGATAGGCTTTCTCAGAATACAATGGGACTTTGATCAGGTGGGCAAATGGGCCTAGGAGTGGCAGATGAAGTTTCATTTAGGTATATGTGAGGTGCTGCATTTTGGTAGGGCAAATCAGGGCAGGGATTATACACTTAATGCTAAGGTTCTGGGCAGCGTTTCCGAACAAACAGACCTTGGGTTGCAGGTCAGTAGTTTCTTGAAAGCGGAGTTGCAGGTAGACAGGGTAGTGAAGGCATGATTCCTGATGAAGGACTTCTGCTCAAAAGATCAATTCTCCAGATCCTCTGATGCTGCCTGACTGCTGTGCTTTTCTAGCATCACACTCTCAATTCTGATCTCCAGTATCTGTGGCCCTCATTATCTCCCAGTGAAGGAAGCATTTGGCACACTTGCCTTTATTGGCCAGTGCACTGATAATAAGAATTGGGAGGTCATTTTGCAGCTATACAGGACACTGGTTAGGCCACTTTTGGATGACTGCATTCAATGCCAGTCTCCCTGCTTTAGGAAAGATGTTGTGAAACTGGAAAGGATTCAGAAAAGATTTACAATGATGTTAACAGGATTGGAGGGCTTGAGCTATCGGAAGAGGCTGAATAGGCTGGGGCTATTTTCTGTGGAGTGTCACAGGCTACAGGGTGACCATACAGAACTTTATAAAATCATTTGGGAGCATGGATAGGGTGAATAGTCAAAGTGTTTTCTCCAGGGTAGGAAGTTCAAACTACAGGACATCAGTTTACGGTGAGAGGATAAAGATTTAGAAAGGACCTATGGGGCAACTATTTCCACATAGAGAAGTGGTGCATGTATGGAATGAGGAGCAAGAGGTGATAGTGGAGGCAGGTACAAGTACAACATTTAAAAAGCATATGCATATATGAATAGGATGGGTTTAGAGGAATATGGGCCAAGTGCTGGCAAACGAGACAAAATTAATTTAGGATATCTGGTCGGTGTGAATGAGTTGGACTGAAGCATGTGTTTCCTTGCTATACATCTCTATGACGCAGTGACCCAAGTCAAGTGCAAGACAACTGGGAATATATAAATACACAAGTATGAAAAGGATGTAAAAGAGAAGAGGGGAAAAGGAAGATAGAAATGATAGCTCCATGCTTGCATTAATAAAAGCACGATGAATAATTTCCTGTATTTAAAATGTACCTTTATTATTCTAATATAAAAACTAAATAACTGACATGTTTATTACATGTAATTTCCTCCTTTGGATTTAATTGTCAATTAAAAAAAGCACGTAGAATAGTGTTAAAACGTGTGGAGGAGAAAAGAAATGTCAGTATCAAGGAATGTTAAAACACCAATAGTAGCAAAATATAGGTGCCCTAAAAGCATCTAAAAGTCTGTTTTCAAATTGTGCATTGTGGAAAATTCGCACTGCAAAAACTTTGGAAAAGCAATATCAATTAGGCAATAGAAAAATTATATAGAGCAAAATTGTAAGTAACAAATTAAAAACAAAGCTGGGGCAATGATATAAACTTTCCATACATAATCCTTAAGGTCCCAAATATAAACATTGGAAAAAAATAGTAGGGAGAAATAAAAATGAAATAATTTAAATAACTTCTGTTTTTATTTTAATAAATGGAAGAAAACTAACATTCAGTCATGATAGTCTTTTCCTTTTGAAAACTCCAATTCATTTTCAGCTAATTTTTATACATGGTTAATTATATCCCAATTTTACAACAAGTAGAGAAGTTTAGCATTAAGGGATGAAGAAAGAACGCTAAACTATTTATCCAGTTGGGGGTGAAAGCTACGGTATGACAAACTCCTGCTTTGATAAACTCCACGTTTATTTAAAGTAATAAAGTCTACAAGAAATGAGACCAAGTTACTGTGAAAAACATTAAGCAAACTCTCTGCTATGCTCCAAGTACTCCTGAAAAATATTATATTCCATATCAAATATACCCAACTATGCGCATTGGCATGCAGGTTTCTGAGATCTGCAAATTCCGTTGGACAAAGCGTTCCATTTAGGGATAGTCAGCATGGTTTTGTATGAGGGTAATAGTGTCTCACAAACTTCATTTTATTTTTAGGAAGTAACCAAAAAGATTGATGAGGGCAGAGCGGGAGACATTGTTTACATGGATTTCAGCAAAGCCTTTGACAAGGTTTGCATAGCAGACTAATTATGCAAGTTAGATTACATGGGATTCAAGTTGAGCTTGCTAACTGGATACAAAATTGGCTTGACAGTATAGGACAGAGGGTAGCTGCGAAGGGCTGTTTTTCAGACTGGAGGCCCATGACCACAGACATTGGTACTGGGTCCACTTTTGTTTGTCATCTATAGAAATGATTTGGATGATAATATAGGAGGCATGGTTAGTAGATTTGAGGATGACACCAAAATTGGTGGTGTTGTGGACAGTGAATGTTATTTAAGATTACAAAGAGATCTTGATCAGTTGGAGCAATGGGCTGATAATTAGCAGATGGAGTTTAATTTGGATAAATATGTGTTATTGCATTTTGGGAAAATAAACAAGGGCATGACTTATACAATTAATGGTCAGGTCCTGGGTAGTGCTTTGGAACAGAGACCGAGTTCAAGCATATCTTTCTTTGAAATTTGTATCACAGGCAGACAGGATGGTTAAGAAGGCTCTTAGCATGTTTGCTTTCATTGCTCAGACCTTGGCGTACAGGAATTGGGATGTGATGTTGAGGTTGCACAGGCCACAGGTGAGGCTTCATCCAGAGTACTGTGCACAGTTCTGGTCACCCTTCTGTAGGAAGGATATTATTAAACTGGAGAGAGTTCAGAAAAGGTTTACTAAGATGTTACCAGGAATGAGGGTTTGAATAATAAAAATAGGCTGGAGCAGAGGAGATTGACGGGTGACCATATTGAGGTTTATAAAATCATGAGGGGCATAGAAAGGCAAATAGCAACGGTTTTTTTCCCCCTAGGGTAGCGAATTCAAAACTAGGGGACATATTTTTAAGATGAGAGGTGAAAGATTTAACAAGGACAATGAGGGCCAATTTTGTTATTTTAGAGTGATTCATATGTGGAATGAACTGCCAGAGGAAGTGGTGGACGCAGATAGAGTAACACTTAAAAGGCAATAAATACATGAATAGGAAAAGTTTGGAGGGATAGGGGCCAAACGCAGGCAAGTGAGACAGGTTTAGTCTGGGAATATGGTTGGCATGGACTAGTTAGATGGAAGCGTCTGTTCCTACGCTGTATGACTAGAACTCTAAGCTTTATCCTGACAGCAGGGTTGCTTTACTGGCAATGCATACAGGTGAATTTAGTTTCTGTCTGGATTGGAAGAGTAAGCCATGTGGTACAATGGTAACGTTCCTACCTCTGGATCAGAAAGCCTGAGTTCAAGCCCACCTGCTCCATTAGTGTATCTCAACAAGTTTGAACATATTGCTTAAAAAAAATCTGTCTCATTCAGAAGATACAGGCATTTAAAAAGACAAAACTTTTCATGCCTAGGATTGAAACAACTTGGGTGGTGGCCCAAAAGCAGTATTGGATTGGCTTATCATTAAGAAGAACAGCTGTATTCAGTTCCATTGCAGTTAAAAGAATTAAATATCAGGCACTGTATACAATGTGGCCAACTGGATATTACTTGTTTTGCATCACTGCCAGATACGCTGTTTTTATCCAGCAAAGTGTCGACTGATTCTGCTCCTCCTTGAATCGAGTGTTTAGTTATGTTTACGTAGCCTTGCTCAATGATGTTTCAAGCTACTGACTGAGACAAAAATGTACAAGAGTCATAGGGAGTTATTCAGGGTTCAGTTTTGAGATACTACAACAGGTCCATTGAGATATGCATTAGGTATAGTTTGAATATTTATTTCACACTATCGGTACTGGCAGTCAAGAACATCCATTGAAATAAGTAAACAGCTA
The DNA here is from genome assembly GCF_037043375.1 of Chiloscyllium plagiosum. NCBI lineage: Eukaryota > Metazoa > Chordata > Chondrichthyes > Orectolobiformes > Hemiscylliidae > Chiloscyllium > Chiloscyllium plagiosum. The sequence continues at coordinate 60,303,402 of NW_028270148.1, forward strand.
AACAGGCATAACAAGAATCAGAAGTACCTACCAACCATCTCCCATTATTAGAAGGATGATAGAATGATGCAATGCTGTTAAAAAATCCATTCAAATGCTTCTGTGCTAATTTACTGGGACCACCCTAACAAATTAAAAGATCTGAAAGTTAATCAAATTGCATTTCAGAGTGACATCCAATTACACACCACATTTTAATTCAAAGTGGAAGTCATTTTCAAACAAAAACATTTTGCACAATATGAAGACGTTACTTTCTCCAGTCTAAGTATGTGCCTTAATAGACAAATTCACAGTTGAAAATTACCAATTTTAACCAAATAACAGATAGCAAGAGTGGTAAGGCAGTTACCCATCAATGGAAATCGAGATTCCCAATCAATTTTCACTATTTGAGGAATTTGTGAAACAAAATCAATGGGCGATTGAGGCTGCAAAAGTGAGCAAAATGAATCAGAACAGTTTAGTAAAAATAGCTGAATAATCAACACATCCTTCTCTTCATTCACTAAGAACATAAGATATTGGAGGAGGAGTAGGCCATCGAGCCCTTCAAGCCTGCTCCACCACTCAATAAGATCAAGGCAGATCTTTGCGTGGCCCCACCTCCACTTCCCTGCCTGGGCGGCAAGGTGGCACAGTGGTTAGCACTGCTGCCTCACAGGACCAGAGACCCAGGTTCAATTCCTGCCTCAGGCGACTGACTGTGTGGAGTTTGCACATTCCCCCCCGTGTCTGCGTGGGTTTCCTCCGGGTGCTCCGGTTTCCTCCCACAGTCCAAAAATGTGCAGATCAGGTGAATTGGCCACGCTAAAATTGCCCGTAGTGTTAGGTGCAGTGATAAATGTAGGGGAATAGGTCTGGGTGGGTGCGCTTCGGCGGGTCGGTGTGGACTTGTTGAGCCGAAGGGCCTGTTTCCACACTGTAAGTAATCTAATCTAATCTAACCTTCTCACCAGTTGACGATGATGTCACAATAACAAATCTGATTGGACACAAAGAAAAGCAAAGTAGGGCAAGGCATGGCAGAACTTAGACACTTAATGGCAAGGTCCTGGGGAATGTTGCTGAACAAAGAGACCTCGGAGTGCAGGTTTATAGTTCTTTCAAAGTGGAGTCGCAGGTAGATAGGATAACGAAGGCAGCATTTGATATGCTTTCCTTTGTTGGTCATGAGAAAGTCTATAGCCTTAAAACTTGTTTTTAAACATTTAGACTAAAATGTAATGCTGAATTATAGAACACATTTACTGCACTAGAAAATAGACAGGCAGGAAGGCTCAGAAAAAGGGGGGAACTTAAGGAATGCAAAAGATAGGGACACCTGTGCTCACTATGTGATAACAGGATACTGTAAGACAATTAAGAACATTTGCCTTAGCATCAGTGAATCTGTGTGAACACGACACCAAGTGATAACATTCACAGCCATTCCCTTGTGAAATTAATGACAGTGTTTGATTCTGACCCTGAAACAAAACTTGGTACTATCAAAAACTTTGTAATTAATGGTCAGATGCTGCCAATTATAATGGATTCTTATTACTCCTTGCAAGCGGAGCAGTCAGAGAGAAAACAGAATCTTTGCTGTTACAAAGCTCTGACTTGAGAGTTCAGAAGGACAGTAGAGAGACCTGTTTAGTGCTGAGGCTGTTGAAGCCAGTAGAAGATTAACTCTTGGATTGAATTTAATTGCATTTTGGGACTTTATGATATTGAGTAGCCACTACCATTTATTAAATACAAACTCTAAAAGATAATATTGATGAAGCCTTAACTTACTTGCTGTTCTTGCAGACCACTCTACAGACCTTATGGGCTGTTCCACTGTCAATTCTAATTAATCAGATCTTATGTCTCATTTGAATGTGAATCACAAACTTGAAAAGAAGGCATGTTTAATTCGAGACTAATTAAATCACTTTAAATACAACCTTGCAGTAACATTTCAGCCTCCAGTACAGAATGATTCTGTGCTTCAGATAAAGAGCAGGAATCTGCTCCCAGCTTAAAATTATTCTCAACCTAACACCGAAGAGAATCTGACACAATCTGTGTCAGGAAGCCATTTTATGGTCAAAAGTTTGCCCCTCCTTGCTAAGGAGCCATTTCGTAAAACAATGTTATCAGCCATGCGAGCTGTGCAAGGTTACCTTATGACATCTCCCACTTAATTTAGACTGGTACTTCTTTATAGGAACTTATCTTGCCTGCAGATGCCTAACTCAACTGGGTATGTTTTTCCCACCTAATGTATAGCTCAAGGCCTGTAGGAGTGATAAGTCAAGCGCACACAATCTGTCAATTAACTTTTCTTCTTTACAAATTAATGTCTTTCACTGTAATTTGTCTAATTAAGAACATGCAATGCTTTTGTAAACTTTTGTATAAAGGAAGCCACTTTGTATCAGTACATCGGAGTAGCCTGCTGGGGTGCTTGAAGAGCTGGTACCCTACTCTCCTAGGTTCTTAGAACTTAATTTAGCTTATAGGTATCAGTGCTATGTTGTGACAGTGATGCTATTAGTGAATAAAGGGAATGACTAAAATTAAACTAATCTGTCTGTAAGAGGTTTTTAATTCCAAACTTCCAAAGAGTATGATCTCTGGGTTGAACCAAGAGAGAGGCTTTACAGGTCTCAGTCCACAAGGGATTCCCTGGGCTCTCACAAATCTCCACTTTAACAGTCAGAGAATTGAGCATAGGAGTTGGGAGTTCACATTGCAGCTATACGGGACATTGGTTAGGCGGCGATTGGAATACTGTGTGCAATTCAATATGCAAATAGACTGGGTGAATAATGTTGCCATTGGATCCAAAGAAAGGGAATTCATGGAATGCTTACAGGATGGCTTTTTGGAACAGCTTGTCATGGAGCCCAGAAGGGAGCAGGCTATTCTGGACTTAGTGCTATGTAATGAGCCAGACTTTATAAAAGATCTTAAAGTAAGGGAAGACTTAGGAGACAGCAATCATAATATGGTAGGGTTCAGTCTGCAGTTTGAAAGAGAGAAGGCAAAAGCAGATGTAATGGTGTTACAGTTAAATAAAGGTAATTACAAGGGCATGAAAGAGCAACTGATAAAAATCAACTGGAAGCAGAGCCTATCGGGAAGACAGTAGAGCAACAATGGCAGGAGTTTCTGGGTGTAATTGAGGACACAGTTCATCCCAAAGGAAAGAAAGATTATCCGGGGAGGATTAGACAGCCATGCCTGACAAAGGAAGTCTGGAAATGTATCATAGAAAAAGAGAGAGCCTATAAAGTGGCCAAGAGCACTGGAAATCAGAAGATTGGGAAGACTACAAAAGCAAACAGAGGATAACAAAGAGAGAAATAAGGAAAGAGATGATGAAATATGAAAGTAAGTGAGCCAGTAATATTTGAAATCATAGCAGATGTTCCTTTCAATACATAAGAAATAAACGAGAGGCAAAAATAGACATTGGACCGCTCCAAATTGATGCCGGAAGGCTAGTGAAGGGAGGTAAGGAAATAGCTGAAGAACTTAATAAATACTTTGTGTCAGTCTTCACAGTGGAAGGCATGAGTAATATCCAAACAATTAACGAGAGTCAAGGGGCAGAGTTGAGTATGGTAGCCATTACAAAAGAGAAAGTGCTAGAAAAGCTAAAAGGTCTAAAAATTGATAAATCTCCTGGCCCCAATGAGCTACATCCTAGAGTTCTGAGGGAGATGGCTGAAGAAATAGCGCAGGTGTCGGTTGTAATCTTTCAAAACGATCACTGGAGTCAGGGAAAGTCCCAGATACTTTGAAAATTGCTGTTGTAACCCCCTTCTTCAAGAAAGGATCAAGACAAAAGATGGAAAATTATTGGCCAATTAACCTAACCTCAGTTGTAGGTAAAATTCTAGAATCCATCGTGAAGGAGGAGATTTCTAAATTCTTAAGATAAAAGGGTTCTTTTTTGGAATGGCAGCTAGTGACAAGTGTGTCCCACAGAGTTCCGTGTTGGGGCTGCAGCTGTTCACTTTATATATTAAATGACTTGGATGAAGGGACTGGGGGCATTCTGGCAAAATTCACCGATGATACAAAGTTAGGTGGCCAGGCAGGTAGTTGTGAGGAGGTGGGGAGGCTGCAGAAACATTTAGACAGTTTAGGAGTGGCCCAAGAAATGGCTGATGAAATTCAATGTGAGCAAATGCTAGGTCTTGCACTTTGTAAAAAAGAATACAGGCAAGGACTATTTTCTAAATGGTGAGAAAATTCATAAAGTCCAACAACAAAGGGATCTGGGAGTGCTAGTCCAGAATTCTAAGGGTTGAGTCTGAGGTTAAGAAAGCAAATGTAATTTTGTCATTTATCTCAAGAGGGTTGGAATGTAAAAGCAGTGATGTGCTACTGAGACTTTATAAAGCTCTGGTTAGGCCCCATTTAAAATACTGTTTTGAGCCCCACGCCTCAGGACGTACATACTAACACTGAAGCATGTCCATTGATGATCCCTGGAATGGTGGGCCTAACATACAATGAACGGCTGAGGATCCTGGGATTGTATTCATTAGAGTTTAGAAGGTTGAGGGGATAGAAACTTAGAAGATAATGCATGACAGACAGCGTGGACACTGAGAATTTGCTTCCAATAGGGTGGGATACTAGGACCCCTGGGCATAGCCTTAGAATTAGAGGAGGTCAATTTAAAATGGAAATGAGGAGACATTTCTTCAGCCAGAGGATTGTGGGCCTGTGGAATTCATTGCCATGGAGCGCAGCAGAGGCTAGGACATTAAATATCTTCAAGGCAGAGATTTATAAATTCTTAATCTCGCAAGGAATTAAGGCAAACGGGAAAAGTGTGGGTAAGAGGCGTTCAAATGTCCATCAGCCATGATTGAATGGCGGAGTGGACTCAATGGGATGAATGTCCTTACTTCCACTGCTATGTTTTACGGTTTAATTCAGGTCTCCCTCCTATTGGAAGGATGTTGTGAAACTTGAAAGTGTCCAGAAAAGATTTACAAGGATGTTGCTAAGTTGAGGAGTTTCGCTATAAGGAGAGGCTGAATAGACTGGGGCTGGTTTTCCCTGGAGCATCGGAGACTGCAGAGTGAACCCGGAGGCTTAGAACATCATTCGGGGCATGGATAGAGTTAGATGACAAGATATGCATGTGCATGCCTGCACCCATAACTAGAGGGCATAGGTTTAGGGTGAGAGGGAAAAGATTTCAAAGGAACCGAAGGGGCAACTTTTTCACAGAGGGTGGTGCTTGAATGGAATAAGCTGCCAGAGGAAAGGGTGAGGCTGGTACAATTACAACATTTAAAAGGCATCTAGATGGGTACATGAACAGGAAGGGTTTAGCGGGATATCGGCGAAATGCTGTCAGATAAGACTACGCTAATTTAGGATGTCTGGTCGACACGGACAAGTTGGACTGAAGTGTCTGTTTCCGTGCTGTCTCTCTCTATGACTCCACGTATACTGAGAGATTGAATAAAACTTTATATAACATAGCTTCTTCACCACAAAGATAATTCAAACAAAATACTTAAAATAAAACAAAGAACTTGCTATGAATTGCAATAAATCCATAATCAAATACTAACCAGCATGGAAGTGATCCAAACCACCACATGGCCAATATCATAAGCACTTGACAAATATTTGGAAATTAAAACTTGGCTACTTCCTACTGGCAGATTTAAGCTTCTCAAAAATCTGGTAAAAATCTGGAATATACATAAATTATTCAATAAACAATTTTATATAAAACATAACTTTAATTTTATTTAAAAAACAATGAACACACACATAGGATTAAAATTGTAACAGCATCTTTTCTTGTAATAGATGATCATTGATAATCAACTACAAAATAGGCAATAATAAAATTGATTAAAATGTTTTGACAATTACAACTTTTAATTATTTATACTGTCAAGCTCCAAAAACACAAGCTAATATGCCTGAAAACAGCAAAGTAATTTACCTTTGGAATATATTCATCCCAATCTATGTACCCAATGTTATCCATAGCCAAGCGTGCAAACAGGTTTACCAGATTCTATCAACAGAAAACAAATCTTCAAGTTCCAATGCATTAACTTTATGAACAAGTAAATATCAATTTAGAAAAATCTCCTTAAAATTATTGAACATTTACTCTATTATCAGAAAGCATACAATTAGAGCTTTTTTTAAAAAAATTTCATTCAGGGGATGAAAGATTTACTGATCAGGTAGATTTATTGCCCATCTATATTTCTCGAGAAGGTGGCGGCTAGCTGCCTTCTTAGAGCCACTGCAGTCCATTTGGCATGCAAAATAGTCTCAGACTAATCTCTTTGTTAGGCTAATCTGGTGCCAATCCTGGCATGTCCTCTTGCACTCTTCACTGAACCAGGGTTCACCCCCAGTTCTGAAGGATCACTGGACCCAAAACATTGACTCTGCTTTCTCTCCACAGATGCTGCCTTATCTGCTGTTTTTGAGCACTCGGCTCGATGGTAATGGTAGAGTTGAGATTAGGCCACAAGGTTACAGTTTGAGTGGGGAGTAAAATTTCACTAACCCTTAGTCCACACACAGTCTCATGGATGCCCAATTGAATTTGCAACACGTGTTTGAAATCTCTCTCATTTAGCATGGTGGTAGTGCCACATAACATAATGGAGGGTATTCATAAGAATCACAGATGGTACTGATACTGTTATGGACAGATGCATTTACAGCAGATAGATTGGTACGGATGAGGTCAATTATATTTTTCCCTCATTATTCTTTCAAATATTGTTGTAGACCAAATGTAGCAACTTTATCTTTAGGTCTTGACCATCTTGGTCAGTAATGGTGCTGTCAGATCATTCTTTGTAATGAACATCAATGCCCCACCAAGAGCACATTCTGCACCCTAGCAATCCTCAGAGCTTCCTCCAAGTGGTGTTCAATATGAACATGCACCAAATTATCAGCTGAGGTAGGGACAGCAGTCAGTAGCAGTTAAGGTTTTCTTGCCCATGTTTGATCTGATGTCACCACAATACACAGGGTCTGAAATCAATAGACGATTCCTAGAGCAATTCCATCCTGACAGGATACTATTATGCCGCCATCTGTCCTGCCAAGATTTTTTAGATAGCGGTGTCTAGGAAACTGTCTGCAAAGTATGATTCAGTATGGTTGTCAGGCTGTTCCTTAACTGTCTGAGAGACAGCTCTTCCAAGACAACTATGCAGGGTGAACACAGCCAAACGTGCAACTGTCATTTTTTTTAAATGGAAGGATTAACAGCTTGATATGACCAAGTGGCTTACTAGGCCATTTCAGAGGGCAGTTAAGAATCTATCACACATAGAGTCACACATAGGTCAGACCAGATAAGGACAACAATGGTTTCCTCCCTTAAAAATCCAGTTTTTTAAAATTCAAATTCCATACCTGCACAAGTGGATTTGAACCTATGTGCCTAGTGTCTCTGGATTACCAATCCACCTTAATATCACTATGCCATCATCTCTCATGAATCCGACTTGGGCACTTTTAGAAAATTTAAGCAAATAAAAAGTACACTGAACTCAATAACTACAGCTTTTGGAACTATAATGCTTTCATCACTTTATGGATGATCCCAAAAACATCAACTCTAATGACATGCTCCATAAAATGACTCTGTAGGAAGGATATTATTTGTAGGAAGGTTCAGAAAACGTTTATCAGTATGCTGCCGTGTATGGAAGGTTTGAATTATAAGGAAAGACTGGATAGGCTGCACGTTTTTCACTGGAGCAGAGGAGATTGAGAGGCGACCCGAAAGAAGTTTATAAAAGAGAGGTATAGACAAAGTTAATGGTAATTGTCTTTTCTCTCGGATCGGAGATTTCAAGTCTAGGGGGCACATTTTAAGGTGAGGGGAGAGATTTAAAGATGACATATGGGGCAAATCTTTTCCACAGAAGGTGGTTTGTGTGGCATGAACTTCCTGAGGAAGTGGTGAATGTGGGTACAATTATAACACTTGGTCAAATACAATATGAGAGATTTGGAGGGACATGGGCCAGGAGCAGGCAGGTGGGACTAGTTTTAGCTTGGGATTAGGAATGGCATGGGCTAGATTATCAAGCTGTATGAATCCATTACTCTAAGCTTAAATTCATCTGTAACAATTCAAACCTTTCATTTGTAGAAGTCCAAACAAAAACTGCTTTACAACGATGCTAGTAATTTGAATACTATGTGCTGCAACACTAGAGAAGGTTACTGAGATCAGATGGAGCGAGGCCATGGAGAGATTTGAACAATCTTGGGAATTTTAATTTTTGAATCTCTGGTAAACAAGGAATAAGTCAATAGGTTCCATGTACACCTTGGTGCTGGGATAGGAAACAACATTTTAGATGAACAGATACCATCCAGAAGAGTTCTGCAATAGTCAAAGATTAGCAGTGATGTTTCTTGTCAGCTTATGGGATAAGGTAGAGGTGGATGGAGGTGAAGGGAATCAATCTTTGAGATGCAGAGGACACAGATTAACAGTAAAACAGAAAATTATGGAAATATTCAATATCATCAGAGCGTGAAGTAAAGTTAACATTTTTGGATAATGGTAATTTTTAACTGTTTTCCTGAGATTTAGACTTGGATACTGTCAGCTAATCAACATCTGCAGATGTCTTCAATAGACTCTCACTATTAGACAGGTGAGCTGTGACTCTATTGGGAGCTCTCCCATCAGAGTCAAAAGTTCCACTCCAGGAGGACAAAACTTAAGGCCAAGATTACAGCCCAGTAAGACAGGAAGGCTCCATTGCCGAAGGTGCCATCTTTAAATTATATAATAAACAGAAGCCCTCTGCTTCCTCAGCTGGTTAACCAAAATCCCATTCCATAATTCTGCAAAAGAAGGGGGAGGTTACTCCCAGTGGCCTGGTCATTACCTATCCATCAAATTAACCCTGACAGTTTCTGGTTAGTATTGCATTGCTGTGATAGAGTTTGCCATGTGAATGTTACAAGACTACAGATTTAAAGCCCTTCATTGACCATCAAGCACTCTGCAGTCCTGAAACGCATATGCAGAGGAACCTCGAAAATCCAGCATTCAATTATCTGAATTGCAAGATCCTGATGCTTGGCTAAGCTATGTTATCCGGCATTAGATTAACCAAACGAAATACTCCCCACCCGGTATCCTTCAAATAATTTCCTCTGTAAATGAGTGTCTTTTTTTTAAAAAAACAGTTCATGGAATGATTGGCTTACCCCTTCCCATTGAGGGAGGTTTTGAACAGTGATGTAAAGGTGTATTAATTCATCAAACCAAAGCCTGCAGGAAATAAAAAAATTCAAAATACATTATTGAAAACAGATCAGCAATTGCAACATCAATAAACAATGACTGCCTTTGAGTTAAGATACATGTAGATTTCTGTACATTTCCATTCAATGAGCTGATCTCCTGCAATTGATCACATGGGGTGAAAAGAGCAAGTGTAGTCGTTAAGTGACAGAGGTTTGAGGGCAGGAAATATTTGAACTAAGGACAACTGAAGAAACTAAGCTCCCATTTTAAAGTGATATTCTATATTTCTATAGTAAACTGTTTTCATTTTTACAATGCAAAGTACTTCAATAAAACAAGCACAATGCAAGTTCACTCTTTCATAGTGAAACATGACTGTGGCTCTACCAAGATGATGCCAGCACCAATGTTAAATAGACAGATTTTATTGCAAACAGCACAAAAAGTTGATAAATGTGTAGTAAATGAATTTTGAATGCATTAAATTAGTTTTCCATAGGGTTGCTATCAAATTGAAGAATGTGAAGATATACCATTTCTCATTATATCTCCATCTCTGTTTCTCTCTGCTTCAACCATCAACTCCATTCTTGGATTCTGCTCTGCAGCACTGAGTATTAACAGTTTCTCTTGCACTCAGTCCTAAATCACTTGAAATTAATCTGTGTCACTTCATTCTCTGTTCTATTACGAGTAACGTTTTTTAATCATCAAATTTCATCCCAAAATAACATTACATACTTTCCAACAATTCATTTCATTTTATTTTGTCCTAATCATTATTAAACTTTATGATCTCAAACCATGAAATATGATGCTTTTAAAATTTGTGAACTACCTCCAAGGATCTCATATCGTCTGTATATTCTTCCAGAGTTACTGTAGATTTTTATGTCTAGTCAACTTTTGAAGCTTCAAAAACCCTATCAAAAATGGAGGCTGACTTACATTCAAAACAAAGCAGTAAATCACCAGATGAATGTGGGTGCTCACGATCTCTCAGATTTGCCATGCAGGAGGTATCGGCCGTGTGTGTCTTAACCTATTGTGCATCTTTGTAACACAGCCTGCTTTACCTGTTTGATCCTTTGCACCTACCTATAACATGTAGGAGGTTGACTATAAGTACAGTATGTCACAGCATGCAAGTACGTATGAGTCGGGGGGAGAAGAGTTGCAGGGAATCAACTTATAAACCAAGATATGCTGCTTGTGGCTGATAAAACTCGACTGTCTTACACACCATAATACACAATACTTTTTTTTTTAAAATGTTAGAACAACATTCAGTTAAATCCTCAGTTGAAATAGCGTCCGCATTCTCGAACAGCGGCGCTTTAAAGTGAACCCAAGGTTCTCAAAAGAATTCAATATTAAAACTGGACTTCAGTCCCTTTGGACATTTCTTGACCAGAATACCCAATGTACAAGTTACAGCACTGTTCTAAACAGATGCAATACTGTGTATTCACAGCTGAAATAACTTCCTAAACAAACAATAAATAGGAAATAAATACTGCAACGTTAGGAATTTTAGTACTATTTTCAGCTAAGAAAAGTATGTTAAAATGCTATATATTTCAAAATACTTATATTCAAATAAAAACAATTTTGAATAAAGAAACAATTTACAGTTAATGCTCGAATTAGTCAGCAGTTTTAAATTGACCCCATCTGGTGACAGATGTTGATTATGCAGGTAGCAGCTGAAGTTGCAAAACAATTGACACCAATTAACTTTTCCACTAGATAGAGCGGCACGGTGGCACAGTGGTAAGCACTACTGCCTCACAGCGCCAGAGACCCAGGTTCAATTCCCGCCTCAGGCGACTGACTGTGTGGACTGTTTCCTCCCACAGTCCAAAAATGTGCAGGTTAGGTGAATTGGCCATGCTAAATTGCCCACAGTGTTAGGTGAAGGGGTAAATGTAGTGGAATTGGTCTGGGTGGGTTGCGCTTCGGCGGGTCGGTGTGGACTTGTTGGGCCAAAGGGCCTGTTCCCACACTGTAAGTCATCTAAACTTCAATCAAAGTTTTTTGTCCTCATGATTCCATTAACGTTAAATGATTAGGAGATGGGGAGTGGCAGGATTTGAAACACTGCAGAAAAGGGAAATGTTCACTTTGCAGGTTACAGAATAGCAAGTCTGTGACAAATTAGGTTCAAGTAAAACTTGCAAACTTTAAATGGATATATTGAGATTATTTTATTAAGAGTGTTAAATTGAAATGATGTTGCTTGGCAATGCTAAGCAGAAGCTCATTGTATACTGACATGGCATTTCATATCTGACTTTTTCACCCATTCCATCTCCTTATAGATTCTTGCAGCTGGAAGGGCTGCTCAAAATAATGGATTTATGAAAATGGACAATAAATGAGGCAGGCTGGGAACTTGAGACAAGCCTTGATCAAAGTGACTATGCTAATAAACATGCTGCAGAATCCAGACAGGTTGCAGCTACAGACACACAGTATCCAACTGACCCAGCAGCTGTAGACAATACAACTTCCCATGCCATGCCCAGGACAATCACAAACACAGGGGCACCTCACACCTTTATTTGCAGAGGGCTACTTGACCTATGTGCACCCAATGCCTCCAGAAATGGATGCTTAAGGACCATCCTGCCATCGACAAGTCAAGGCCTGTTTGGGTCCTGATTGATCTATTGGAGGATATTAAAGACCCTGCTAAAAGGGCTGGAACAACTACTAAGTATAAGAGCTGCAACACCACCCTCAGAGGCAGTAATTCAAGACCAATCACTGAAGACACCCCTGAGACCACCAGGAGAAGACAACCAGACAATCATCACCACATGGATCAAAGCCAAGATTGAGTGTGGTGGTACACGATCATCCAAAGTTAAAGCACAAGATAGTTGATTAGATTTATAGTGTAAATTGTCAGTTTGTAGTGTATTTTGTTGGAATAGTATTAATTGCGGTTAATAAACATTATTGTTTATTATTATTCCTTTACTAGATATAAGAGTTAAACACACTGTGTGGTAGGCACAACATCTGTAACCTTGAGTTATTTAGTGACTATTATTGCATGATCTGTAAACTTAGCCCATTTAGCCAGACATCAAACTTATCATAAAGTGAACCTGAGATTCCAGAAGAGAACCTTGTTGGATATTATTGATCATAGAGTCAAACAGCATGGAAACAAGCTCTTTGGTCCAACTCATTCACACTAACCAGACTTCCCAAACTGATCTAGTCCTATTTGCCAGCATTTGGTCCATATCCCTCTAAATCCTTTGTATTCACTTACCTGTCCAGATGCCTTTTAAATTTTGTAATTGTACCAGCCTCTGGCAGTTCATTCCATACATGCACCATTCTCTGCATGAAAAAATTGCCCCTTAGATCTCATTTAAACCTTTCCGCCAACTTAAACCTAGGCCTGTAATTTTGGATGCCCCCACCCTAGGGAAAAGATCTTTGCTATTCACCCTATTCATGCCGTTCATGATTTTATAAACCTCTACAAGGTCACTCCTCAGCCTCCAACGCACCAGGGAAAAAAGCCCCAGCCTATTCAGCCTCTCCCTGTAGCTCAAACCCTCCAATCCTGGCAACATTCTTGAAAAGATTCAGAAAAGATGTGCAAGTTTCACAACATCCTTCCTATAAGAAGAACAATCAGAATTGTAAGCAATATTCTAAAAGTGGCAGCATGACATCCCAACTCCTTTGCTCAATGTATTGAACAATGAAAGCAAGCGTGTCAAATGTCTTCTTCAGCACCCTATCTCCTTGCGATTCCACTTTCAAGGAATTATGCAGCTGCACCCCAGGTCTGTTTTGCAACACTGCCTAGGACCCTACCCTTAAGTGTGTCAGTCTTGCCCTGGTTTGCCTTATCAAAATCCAACACCTCATTTTTATCTAAATTAAACTCCACCTGCCACTCCTCAGCCCATCTGATTAAGGTCCTGTTGTACTTGGAGAAAATCTTCTTCACTGACCATTACACTTTCCAATCTAATTTGGTGTCATCTGCAAATTTACTAACATGCTTCCTTCATTCACATCCAAAACATGTGGACATGCTGTTGCTTTCTGCAAAAAAAAATACTTCCAACTTTGAGAAAATAAGCTTAACTTCTCACCCTTCCTCACTTCTATTATTAAAGAAAATTTATTTTCTTCCTTCAATTCTATATCCCATCAGTGGCTCCAATTGTTTTTATCGTGAGAAACCTTATCAAAGGCTTTCCAAAGATTCATGGCTACATTTCCCACATCCACAATATCATCAAGAATTCTATTAAACTTATCATCTGCAATCATCTTTTCTGAAATTTATATCTGCTGCTTCAATACAATTTTTAAACAAAGGTTATCAATGTTGGTTAGTCCATCATTGGAAAGTGATAGACAAAAATATCTGTACTTATCGAACAAAAATGAACGAATTTGGATTGAATTACAATTGCCTGTGCACCTCCAGTCACTTTAAAAGAGAGTCTGAATACAGAGGTCCAAGAAATTAATCTTTTAGAGCTTGAGAATGCTGTACAAAAGAGGGAGAGAAACCAGGGAAGGAAAAATAAAACCTAAAAGCAGTATACTAAAAGATCTGCATACTCACCTGAATCCTTTATGATGCAGATGAGGAGGGAGTGTGGTAGGAAGAAACATTTCAAAATAGCTGACTGCTTTCTGCATAGTAACATCAAAAGGACACATCAATGGCTTCCATTCATCTAACATCTCTGCTGTAGCTTCATCTGGAAAATACCTGAATAAACAAGAAGTTTAGTTACAAAAATCCATTCCTAACACAATATCATGAACAGTACTCCTCACACAATTTAAAATATTTTATAATGTTCAAAGCCAGACGCTACTTCGCAATAGAGCTTAATCTGTCCCTTAATAATTGTTCATAGCAGCTTCAAAAAGCTGCAGAATTCAGATAAACAAAAGAATGCTTTTTTAAAAAAATCCACTGTCCATTTGACAGAAAGAATATGAATAGTTGAAATCAATTAGTTGGAAAATAAATACATATATACTCATCTGGGAGTTAATAATTCATGAATATTTACTTTGCCTAAATAAGTCATCAATTTCTTCAGAACAATCTTTACCAAATGTTTGTTTTTGTACATTTGGAACTAGGATAATCTCGCTTACACAATCAACTTCTTGCCTCTAGTAGCATTTGTCTAGTATCACAGCTTTCTACACTACCCAACATTTCACATCCAGTAAATTCAAACAAGAACTTTATTGTACTCATGCAAAAAACATAAAAAGCAAATGTTATGTTGATTTTCATTGCAGTAGGTGTGAGTACAGGAGTAAAGATGTCATACCATGAGACTTTGGTGAGATCACATTGGAAATATAGTGTGCAACTTTAGTCTCCATATTTGAGTGGTAGATTCACATTGGAAACAGTGCAAAGAAGGTTCACTAGGTTGGTCCTAGAACTGAGAGGATTGTCCTAAGTGAGAGGCTGTGTAAACATGCCTGTGTTCTCTGGACTTGAGGATCAAGAATTGATATCATTGAAACACAAGATTCTGAAGGAGCTTGATATGGTAGAGGCTGAGAGATTGTTTCCACTCGTCAAGAAATTTAAAACACATAGGCAGAGTCGCCCAACAAGGGCTGATAAGTTTGAGATCAGGAGAAATTACTTCACTTGATGATTATGATTTTTAAAAATCTTTTCTTAGCAGGTCAGCATCAATTGCCCGTGTGTAATTGCCCTTGAGAAGGTGAAACACCCTCTCTAACCAGTACTGACCTTGATGTATAGATATTCTCAAAGTGCTGTTCAAATTGAAGCACAGGATTTTAGCCTTACGATAGCAAAAAGCAGTGACATAGTTCAAAGTTAGAATAGTGTGTGTCTTGGTGGGAAACTTGCAAGTGATGGTGTTTCTGTGCAACTGCTCTCCTTGTCCTTCTAGGTTGCAAAATATGTTGGAATGTATTATTGAAGGAGCTTAACTGAGTTACAGCAGGAAGTTGTGTAGCTCGGTCCAGTTCAGCTTCTGCTGAACCTTTAAAAAGTCTATTGCGGAGGATTCGGTGATGGTAAAGCTATTGAATGTAAAAGGGACATGGTTAAATCCTCTCTTTTCTAAGACAGTCATTGTCTAGCATTTCTGATGCAAATGGTAATTGCCACTTATCAACACAAGCCTGTATGTTGCCCTTGTCTTGTCATACATAGACACGGACTATTGTGCATCTCAGCAGTTGTGAACTGCACAATCAGCAGCAAATAACGCCCACCCCTTCTCAACAGAAAGTGGTTGAGCCTTAGGCACTCTCCTGAGAAACAGTAATATACTAGGATTGAGTGACTGACCAACAATAACTAAATGATCTTCCTACATGTTAGATATAACTAACCTGCAGATAGATTAACCCACCCTTCTCCTTCAATTCGCATTGATCTCAGCTTTATTAGAGCTTCTGAATATTATATTGGATTAACTGCTGCGACACACACTTCACCTTTGGAGTTCCATTCTATGGTCCATGTTTGGATCAAGACTGTTGAGAGGGGTCAGGTGGCCCTCCCAGAATCCAAAATCGAGCAAACAAGTTAATGCTAAGCAATTGCCTATTGATAGCACTGTCAGCCCTCCACTCACTTTGCTATTCTTTGGCATACTCAACCGCATAAAGTTGTGGGGGTTCCATCATTGATGAAATTCCAGGCTGAGACACAGGTATTTGGTCTCTCAGGGAATCAAGGGATACAGGGTGTCGGCAGGAAAGTGAAGCTGAAGTCCAAGACCTGCTATAATCGTACTGAATAGCAGAACAGTCTTTAGGTGCTGTACAGGCTACTCCTGCTCTATCGTTTGCTCTTGTAGTGTGGTAAGAATAAGATGATAGGATGGTAATATAAACAACTATTACTTCAAACATTACTAATATCAATATCTAAAGGTGTAAGCTCAGATGCATCAATATTGGGATATTGTCAAAAGAAATGGTGAAATGGAACTGGCACTATTAGTGATAACCAAATAGAAGTCCAACCATAGACATAAGCTGTTTGGAGTACAGTCGGTTCTGCTTTAATGTGTGCTTCTTCAACATGAATTGGCTTTAACATGTTTGAAGAATTTAGACTTATTTGTTGAATGCAAACGTTACTTACATGTATTGGCTATAATGCGATTCCAACCCCATTAGTTTAAATGGCACAGCTAGTGCACGATTTTCTTATTGCGCAAGAACGGAACTATCGCATTATATCAGAACCAACCGAATGCCTCAGCTTTACCTCTCCAGAAAACAGACAGATAGTCAAACATTCACTCATATCAATGATTGGTGGAATAATCGTACCAACTCTACCAAAGTGCACTGAGCAAGGTATTATGCCTCAGCAGAGAATCCCAGCTCAGGTCATTCTATTGTGTAACAAGTGTGCATGGCTGTACCATTAAGATCACAGTTCCTCACTTTGGTTTCTCTGCACCTGAAATGTTCTGTATTCTACCCTGTCAAAAAATTTATTAACTGTAAATACCTCAATTTGATCACCACTAATAATCAAAGAAATGTAAGACACATTTATACATAATGTCCTCATAATTTATGCATTCAAGCCATGATATTTTCTACTGCATTTGCGCTCATATCACATAAGGAAAATATACAGACAAAAATTAACCTAGCACATCTTGTTCCAGCACCCAAATTAGTCTGGCATATTCTGCAATTGCAAACCCACCAGTACTTTCAGTTTTCTGAAGAACTCGCAGCAATTTCAGTTTTTTTGGAATTTTAATGACAAGGTAAATAGAACGTCTATATTTCCTAAAATAACTGGCTTTTTGTCTCATTTTATGTTACACCGTACTTTTAAAAACTCCTGTGCTGACCCTGACTGATGACCTCCTATGGTCTGGCAAAGGCCTGTTAGAGGCTGCCAGATTAAAAGGTACAACCTGTATACTAAGGAATCATGGTTAATACTAATTGCAGTTCTCCAGGTGATTAATGGTCAATGCTCTATAGAAACATCAGGTCTACACTTTATCTATTTGAGATAAAGGCCAACAATGCCTTTGTATTTTTGATAACTTTTTGACCTGCACAATAACTCTTATTGTTGTGTACAAGCATATCTAAATTACTTTGTTCTTTACTATCTTTACTATCTCTCAGTTTAAAAAAACTTCCATTTATCCTTACTTGATCGAATTGGCTAACTTAATGACAAACTTCAGCTGCCATACTTATCCCACGATTTATCTTTATAGTTTTGACTTTTTCTGCTACATCTATACAAATTGAGATTCCTAACTTAGTAACATTTGCAAACATGCATGTACAATTCACGTTTTATGGAGTATAGGAACATATACTTTTAGCCCTCAAATTAGAAACTAAACTCTTTACTGTCTGCTTTCTATCCCTTGGGAAATTTCTAGCCAGTGAGAAAGTTCCCTCCATCTTAGTGCACTCTTATTTTGCTAGTCTCTTTCATGAACTTAGCAAATGCTTTCTGAAACTCCAAATGAATACTATTCATGAATATCCCCTATTCAATATACCAGTGACCTTCTTAAATAGTCCAGCTACATTAGTCACTCGTCAGATTAATTCATTTCATTCCAAGTAAAGCCTGATTAAGTGCTCAATCTCTTTAATGTGAAGACAGATTAGAGTAACTTTGCCATACTGAGGTATACTATTGCCAAACAAGTTAGTATGCCTAATTCAAGTGGAAAATTATTTGGTAAAAAGAATATGGAAAGACGGTACAAAGTAAAGGATACTTAATTACTCAGTTTAAAGACCAAAACAGATGGACTCCTGTGGTGCAGTCGTCGTGCCCCTGCCTCTAGTTCACAAGACCTAGTTTTAAGTTACACCTGCCCCCAGAGTGTCTCCCCAAACAGCTCGATTAAAACTAAATGCAAACTAAAAGAGCTGAAAGGCAATTACGATGCGCAGCAAATATTGTCCTAGCCTATGGGGAAATACCAAACGAGTATTTTGCATCAGTATTTACTGTGGAGAAGGACATGGAAGATATAGAATGTGGGGAAATAGATGGTGACATCCTGAAAAATGTCCATACTTTAGAGGTGGTGGTGCTGGCCAGGATCTAATCGGGTGCATCCAAGAATTCTGTGGGAAGCAATGGAAGTGATTGCTGGGCTCCCTGCTGAGATATTTGTAACATCAATAGTCACAGGTGAGGTGCAGGAAGACTGGAAGTTGGCTAATGTGATGCTACTATTTAAGAAAGATTGTAAGTAAAATACACTTAATGGTTAGGCCCTGGGAAACGTTGCTTAACAAAGAGACCTTGCGATACAGGTTTACAGTCCCTTGAAAGTGGAGTCACAGGTAGATAGGATAGTGGAGGCGACGTTTAGTATGTCTTCCTTTATTGGTCAGACTAATGAGTACAGGAGTTGGGAGGTCATTTTGCCTCTTTTGGAATATTGCGCGCAATTCTGGTCTCCCTTCTATCAAAGAGATGCTACGAAACTTTAAAGGGTTCAGAAAATATTTAAAAGGATGTTGCCATGGTTGGAAGATTTGAGCTATAGGAAGAGGCTGAATAGAATGAGACTATTTTTCCTGGAGCATTGGAGGCTGAGGGGTGACCTTTTGGAGGTTAATAAAATCATGAAGGGCTTGGATAGGATAAATAGACAAGAGTCCAGAACTAGAGGGCATAGAGGGTAAATGGGACTAGATTAGGTTAGGAAATCTGGTTGGCATGGATGGGTTGGACTGAAGGGTCTGTTTCCGTGCCGCACATCTCTATATGACTCTATGCTGGCAAATTTTCACATCCCAAGAAGGAAACAACTGACCTTTTACACAGTCAGCCTGCATTTTCCAGCAAAGTTAATATCTATAATGAATCATTACGTTCAACACAAAACAATCAATTCAGTAGATATTCTGATCAATGAAAAAAGTGGTCTGAAGCAGAACAGGGGTGAAGGGGAAACAGCTGAATTAAGTCACGAATGGGAAACAATGAATGCATTAAGGCAGTGAAGGATCATAGAGAATTCAGGAAGGGATAAACAGCCTGAAGTCAGGAAATATTTGTGCTATTTCACAAACCAAACTGCTGAAATTTGATACTTCATAAACTAACAGGACTGTAAATGTTTGAACATGAACATTCACAGAGAACCCAATAGCTCGCATTGGATACATTTTCCATTGCATTGGAATCTCTCTTATCCACTTGATTGAGATGCTGCCTAGAGTAAGGGGGATAAAAGCTGTGTCAAGAACGCATATTCAGTATGCAATTTTACTTCAAAACAGTATATGGAAGGTAACTCTTAAGCCAGCTGCAGAAAATGACCACAAATTATGAGAAATAATAGTAGGTCATTTGCCCCTTCAAGACGACTGCAGCACGATCTTCGATCTCAGCTCCATATTCAAGCATTAGTATTGCATCTCGTGATTCCTTTGCAGAATCACCGAATTTCACAATGCAGGAGACTACTTAGCCGACTGTGTCTGCACTGACTAGCTCTCTGAATGAGCATGACTGAAATTTCTGTTGAAGCAACAAGTACAGTGGCATAGTGGAAATTGAAGAAGGTTATCTAAGATTACAGAGATATTGCTCAATTGCTCAAGGGGAGCTTAATTTGGATAAATGAGAGATATTGTATTTTAGTAATACAAGGTATTGATAAAACAAGGGCAGGACGTGTCCAATTCATGGCAGGGCTGAGTAGTTTTGTAGAATGGAAAGATCTACAGGTTCAGGAACATTATTGTTTGAAATTTGCCTCATGGGTAGACAGGGTGGTTAAGGAGGCCTTAAACACACTTATGGGAGAAAGTGAACAGACCCTTCAGTCCAACTCGTCCATGACGACCAGATATCCCAAACCAATCTAGTCTCACCTGCCAGCACTCAGCCCATATCCCTTCAAACCCTTCCTATTCAGTAACCCATCCAGATGCCTTTTAAATGTTGCAATTGTACTAGCCTCCACTACTTCCTCTGGCAGCTCATTCCACACATGTACCACCCTCTGCGTGAAAAAGTTGCCCCGTAGGTCTCTTTTATATCTTTCCCCACTCACCCTAAGCCTATGCCCTCTAGTCTGGACTCCCTCAACCCAGGGAAAAGATTTTGCCTATTTATCCTATCCATGCCCCTCATGATTTTATAAACCTCTTTCAAAGTCACCCCTCAGCCTCCAACGCTCCAGGGAAAACAGCCCTACCCTATTCAACCTCTCCCTATAGCTCAAATCCTCCAACCCTGGCGACATCCTTGTAAATCTTTGTTGAAGCCTTTCAAGTTTCACAACATCTTTCCAATAGGAAGGAGACCAGAACTGCATGCAATATTCCAACACTGGCCTAACCAATGTTCTGTAGAGCCACAACATGACCTCCCAACTCCTGTACTCAATACACTGACCAATAAAGGAAAGCATACCAAACGCCGCCTTCATTATCCTATCGACCTGCGACTCCACTTTCAAGGAGCTATGAACCTGCACTCCAAGATCTCTTTGTTCAGCAACACTCCCTACGACCTTATCATTAAGTCCTGCTAAGATTTGCTTTCCCAAAATGCAGCACCTCGCATTTATCTAAATTAAATTCCATCTGCCACATCTCAGCTCATTGGCCCATCTGGTCCAGATCCTGTTGTAATCTGAGGTAACCTTCTTCGCTGTCAACTACACCTCCAATGCTGGTGTCATCTGCAAACGTACTAACCATACCTCTTATGCTCACATCCAAATCATTTATATAAATGATAAAAAGTAGAGGACCCAGCACCAATCCTTGTGGCACTCCACTGGTCACAGGCCTCCAGTCTGAAAAACAACCCTCTACCACCACCTTCTATCTTCTACCTTTGAGCCAGTTCTGTTTCCACATGGCTAGTTCTCCCTGTATTCCATGAGATCTAACCTTGCTAACCAGTTTCCCATGGGGAACCTTGTTGAAAGCCTTACTGAATTCCATATAGATCACATCTACCGCTCTGCCCTCAATCCTCTTTGTTACTTCTTAAAAAAAGCTCAATCAAGTTGGTAAGACACTATTTCCCACACACAAAGCCATGTTGACTAAGCTTTCCAAATACATCTACATCCTGTCTCTCAGGATTCCCTCCAACAACTTGCCCACCACTGATGTCAGACTCACTTGTCTATAATCCCATGGCTTGTCTTACCACCTTTCTTAAACAGTGGAACCACGTTAGCCAATCTCCAGTCTTCCGACACCTCACCCGTGACTATCAATAACACAAATATCTCAGTAAGAGGCCCAGCCATCACTTCCCTCGCTTCCTACGGTACACGTGATCAGATCCTGGGGATTTATCCACTTCTGTGCATTTCAAGACATCCAGCACTTCCTCCTCTAATATGGACATTTTTCAAAATGTCACTATTTCCCTACATTCTATATTTTCCATGCCCTGTTCCACCATAAATACTGATGCAAAATACTCGTTTAGTATCTCCCCCATTTTCTGCGGCTCCATACAAAGGCCGCCTTGCTGATCTTTGAAGGGCCCTATTCTCTCCCTAGTTACCCTTTTGTCCTTAATCTATGTGTACACATCCTTTGGATTCTCCTTAACTTTACTTGTCAATGCTATCTCATGTCTTCTTTTTGCCCTCCTGATTTCTCTCTTAACTATACTCCTACTGCATTTATAGTCTAAGGATTCACTCGATCTATCCTGTCTGTACCTGACATTTGCTTCCTTCTTTTTCTTAACCAAACCCTCAATTTCTTTCATCATCCAACGTTCCCTGCACTTACCAGCCTTTCCTTTTACCTTAACAGGAATATACTTTCTCTGGATTCTCGTTATCTCATTTCTGAAGGTTTCCCATATTCCAGTCGTCCTTTTACCTGCGAACATCTGCGCTCAACTAGCTTTTCAAAGTTCTTGCCTAATACTGTCAAAATTGGCCTTTCTCCAATTTAGACCTTCAACTTTTAGATCTGGTCTATCCTGTTCCATCACTATTTTAAAACTAAAAGAATTATGGTCACTGGCCCCAAAGTACTCCCCCATTGACAACTCCGTCACCTGCCCTGCCTTATTTCCCAAGAGTAGGTCAAGTTTTACACCTTCTCGTAGGTACATCCACATACTGAATCAGAAAAGTGACTTGTACACTTAACAAATTCCTCTCCATCTAAACCCTTAACACTATGGCAGTCCCAGTTAAAATCTCCTACCATAACCACCCTATTATTCTTACAGATAACTGAGATCTCCTTACAAATTTGTTTCTCAATTTCCCACTGACTATTAGGGGGTCTATAATACAATCCCAATAAGGTGATTATCCCTTTCGTATTTCTCAGTTCCACCCAAATAACTTCCCTGGATATATTTCTGGGAATATCCTCACCTAATACCGCTGTAATGCTAACCCTTGTCAAAACATCACTCCCCCTCCTCTCTTGCCTTCCTTTCTATCCTTCCTGTAGCATTTGTATCCTGGAACATTAAGCTGCCAGTTCTGTCTATCCCTGAGCCACATTTCTGTAATTGCTATGGTATCCCAGTCCCATGTCCCTAACCATGTCCTGAGTTCATCTGCCTTCCCTGTTAGACCTCTAGCACTGAAATAAGTGCAGTTTATTTTATCAGGCCTACCTTGTTCTCTGCATTGCCCCTGCCTGCCTTTGTTCTCAACTGTGCCAGTCTCAGATTGATCTCTTTCCTTACCATTTCCCTGGAGTCCACAGTCCACCGTCCCTCCCCCCCCACCACCACCTCCACACTAATTTAAATCCTCCCAAGCAACTCTAGCAAATATCCCTGCCAGTATATTAGTCCCCTTCCAATTTAGGTGCAATCTGTCCTTCTTGTACAAGTCACTTCTACCCCAAAACAACTTGCAATGATCCAAAAATGTGCATCCTTCTTCCATACACCAGCTCCTTCGCCATGCGTTCATCTGCTCTATCTTCCTATTCTTGCCCTCACTAGCTCGTAGCACCAGGAGTAATCCAGATATTACTATCCTTGAGGGCCTCCTTTTTGAATTCTTACCTAACTCTCTGTAATCTCCCCTCAGAATCTCAACCTTTTTCCTTCCTATGTCATTGGTTCCAATGTGTACAATGACCTCCTGCTGGCCCCTCTCCCCCTTGACAACATTCTGCATCCTCAGACATCCTTGATCCTGGCAACAGGGAAGCAACACACCATTCCGATTTTTCGCTGCTGGCCACAGAAACATCTGTCTGCACCTCGGATCAGACAGTCCCTTAACACAATTTGATCTCTTGGAACCCGATGTACCCTTCATTGCATTAGAGCCAGTCTCGATACCAGAAACTAGGCTGTTCATGCTACGTTCCCCTGAGAATCCATCACCTTCTACATTTTCCAAAACACTATACGCGTTTGAAATGGGGATAGCCATACAAGACTCCTGCACTAACTGCCTGCCTCTCTTACCCTTCCTGGAGTTTACCCATCTACATGACTGTATTTGCGACCTTCCCTCCTTCCTATAACTGCCATCCATCACATCCCCTTGCTCTTGTACATTCCTCATTGCCTCTAACTACCTCTCCAACTGATCCATTCGACCTGATAGATGGATTTGCAACCAACGGCATTTATTGCAGATATAATCCTCTGTAACCCGTAAACTCTCCCTAAACTCCCACATCCGATAGGAAGAGCATATCACTCTACTGAAGGCCATTTTTACTTCTTTTAATCCACAGACCCAGAAAATACCACTGTCTTGTTCCTCTACAAAACATTGCTCCAGGTTAAATTAATAGCTATGGCTTATATCAAGTTTAATCAAGATACATATCTCAATTAAACAATCAACAAAGAACCCACTACTGCAGACTTACTGTAAGGCCACACTTAAAATATCCACTTATGTGTTTCTGTGCTGTGACCTCTCCCAAACAGGTTCCTCCAAAATTAGTTGTGAATTTCACTGTTTGCTCATTTTCCCAGACGCACTTCTATGTCCAGCAATACATGAATTCAAACAGCAAAGGCAGTAACTGTGCAGTTTGACTGCTCTGTCAGTTAGCAATGTGGGTTTCTTTCTCTCTGTCTTCTGCACTGATGTCATGTGCTTCCTTTGTCTATTCCTCTCCCTTTCAAAAGTGCTGTTGTTTTGACTTTTTCTCCTCCAAATCTCCAAAACAATGCAACAGCATATAAGTCAGTAATTGCTGCTCCTGGAATTTGAGGAAATCACCTCCAACACCTAAAATACCTTAAAAAAGGAGCAGCTGTTACAGCCAGACATTTTTCCAGTCCTCCACCTTGGATTCAGAGATTAGAGTCGAGAGTGTGGTGCTGGAAAAGCACAGCAGGTCAGACAACATCCGAGGAGCAGGAGCATAAACCCTTTATCAAGCCCTTAAACACACATCTTCATTACTCAGACCTCTGAGTCAAGAGAGTTGGTATACCATGTTGAGGTTGTACAGGATTTGGTGAGGCCTCTGAAGTAGTGTGCGCAGTTCTGGTAACCATGCTATAGGAAGTGTATTATTAAACTTGAGACGGTTCAGAAAAGAGTTATTAGGATGTTGGTTCAGTAACAAATTTTTCAAGATATTTAGATAAGTTCATGAACAGGAAAGGTTTGGAGGGATAGGGACCAAATGCAGACAAGTGGGACTTGTTTAGTTTGGAAGCATGTTTGGCATGGATTGGTTGGACTGAAGGGACTATTTCCAGGCTCTATGACTCTGGTTTTATAAAGGCATGGATGGGTTTCAGCAGTCAATGAGTTGAAGCAAACAAGGGTTCTGATGTTAGAGGTGAAATAGGTGGCATTAGCAACTGTGCAAAATGCGGTAAGTAGGTCTGCACTAAGTCAGGGTCTGGGCATGTAAGGCATCTGAAGGAGGTGCAATTCGTTAAGTATTTTCTGAAGTGCAGCAGGATTCTTCAATTTCTTAAATATATACTTTTGCAGGGTTTCAGGCAGAGGGAAATTGCCCAGCAAAATTTCTATTTCACAGGCACATCCTTCAGAGTCTACTACAATGAGGATTCCACAGGGTTCCTACTCACACCTCCAATCTTTGCTTCAGAAACAATTATCTGTCCATCAAAATATCTGGGCCATATCTGGAAGAGAAATGATGGGGATGAGGGTTGGTGGTGGTGACATTACCAAGGATAAATTCTGCTGTGGAAAATATAAGCAATAGTGAGAGCAGGAAGAGAAGCAGCTACAAATGAAATACTGGTTATAATTGGATAATGGTAGAACCAAGAAAAAGGATACTTAAAATGAAAGCGAAGAGGCAAGTCTCGCATCCCAATCCGATTGACTGGAATAGATCCTAGCCTACCCTCAAAACTAGGATTTACTTTGAATGTACTTTCCATTCAAAATTTTTTGTGATATGGATTGAAATGTGGCAGTCTAACAGGTATTGAAGTATTAAACCTCTGCATATTAGCAATTCAAGATTTAAGTATGATTTCTCTTTAACCCGGTTGCCCTTTTTATTAACTGCACTCTCCAAGCTCCAACGACGTTTACTGAAACTCTTCCTTAAGTCCTGTTTAGCTAAACATTCTTACAAAAACAGCCTGAATCCATCTATGTGCTCAGCTCATGAAAATCAAAAAGTCTTAAGTATTGAATTGTAAACATTCTTTAACTACTGATATGGAGAGAAATAAACAGAGCTGTCGTAACTCAAACGGCAAAAGGAGGAAATTAAAACAAAGACATTTTAAAAAAACTTGACAATATTGTAAGAAACTCTGCACTTACGGTCGACAGCACTTCACCAGTGTCTTCAATACATTTTCTACGGAGCTTGAGAGAGAAACACAATTAATATTTCAAGCCTCTGCAATATTCAAAACAGTTCATCAGTAGCTTATGTTGCATATGAAATCTGAAAACAATTAGAAATCAGTTACTACTTCCCAGCTACCTCTTTATAACTACAGCTACTACTTGCACATAAATTAACATAGCAGACATTTTTAAGCATTCAACTTAAGATACAACTCTACTTAGAATGCAAAGGACGCTCTAACACAAACCAACAGGATTATACATTCATACCAATTTATATACTCCGTTTGTGTTTCTTTATAGTTTAGTTTGAAAAGTCATTCCCTACTTCATTTTATCTTCTCCTGATGTTAGGAACTACAAATGTCAATATAAATGACAAAAAAAAACTGCCGAAGTATGGAGCAAATTTCTTTTCTAAATGCATGAAAAGAGAATTTGCTTCACAAGTTAAAAAACTGAAAACAAAAGGTGAAAGTTCAAATAAATGTCTCGAAAATTTCACATCAAAACATCTTGAACAATGCAGCTATAATTGGATATTAATTCACACTCTAGTTTCTTGTGAAATATCACTCAAATAACAAACAAATGCAATTTTCTGGTGGTGGCCTTGAATATGACAAAAGGAACAAAAAAAAATCACGACTGCAAATACGCAAATAGATGATTTTGCACTTTATTTCTGTTACATTTAACCAAATATTTCAATCGATGTAAGATGCTTTTAACAGTTCTTCACAGCAGTACTCTACTACACTATTAGTATTGCATATATGGCATTTATGCAAATAGCAGCCCCAAACCATCTCAAACAGAAATTTAAATGCAGTGCAATGTTCTCAATAGTGGTGTAATGTTATCATTTTGTTTTTAAACAAATGATGCACAACAAAAAGATGCATTTTAGTAAAAATGTTACATCTGTGTGATAAGCACCACATTTATAAAAACATGCATTATTGATCGGGCAAACATATAAATATCTTCCTTACCACCTATGCAAAACACTAAGCACACACGATTTAGGGGAAGAGAAGCCTTGTCGGAATGAACTGAATAATAAAGAGAAATAGGTCAGAAAGGGCACAGAAAATCAATAGATTAGAAACACTGCCATATTAGCACTCAACATGAGTACATGACAGCCTTTGACATTTAAGTGGTGCTCACACAGTCATTTCTCACCTCAGCTTATGTATTTTTAAAAGTATACTTGAGATGAATAGTAAAGCAAAATCAGTTTAAACAGCACCATTGAGAATAGATCGCACTGCACATAAGTAACAACAATTTTGCAACTATCAAGGGGAAAAAACTGGAGATTTGTCACAAAAGACTGTGCTAATTGAATTTGATGTCAGTTATCAAATTGTTACCAAAGAAATTCATCATGGAAAGTAAACAAGTTCAAAGTAATCTTAAGCACACTTGCAATTAAATAAGAAATGCAATTACAACATTCGACAGCAAAGTTTGAACAGATTTGATCTCTTAGACATTAAGGAAATGGGGTTGCAAAATGACCAAGATTGGAAAATAAATATTCTGATAAAATTAACTTTTATAAGCGAGGGGCAAAAATAAAGAGAGGAAGAGCAATCCTGATGATAAACAATTGGATAACAGACAAAGGAAAAGACCTTTGTATCGAAAAACAAGAGAATCAGTTTAGGTGAAGGCAAGAAGAAGCAAGTACACAAATCTTTGAGGTGAGCCATTTATTGATTCCTTAATAATAATCAAAGTGCAGAAAAAAAAGTATGAATCAGGAAATTAGTAACACACATAATAAGGGAAATGTAGTGATCATGGAGGGCTTTAATGTTCATGTAGCCCAGGGAATCCAAATCTGGAGGGATATCTTCATGATAGTTTTATTGTGTCCAATTAGAATGTTGAAGAACCAACTGGGGAACAGGTTATTTTGATTTCTGACTTGGGTAATGAGAACAGGTTGATAAATAATTTCATAATACATGGGCCTTTATGGAGAGCGCCCATAGAATGGTCAAATTTTGTGAGGCCAAAAGATGGAGCAGAGTATGCAGCTTATCTGAAGGTGGACACTGCGCTATCGGGAGCATAAGGAAAGCTCTCTTGACATGTTTTCTGCAATAACTGGATTGTGTTGGTGGAATTAATTAGATGGGGCCTATATTTTACACGCAGTTAAAAGAATGAATGAGTTAAATCAAGACTGCAAGAGGGCATGAAAGGAGCAGCACCGAACACACCTAAAAATAAGGTGCCAACCTGGTAAAGTTGGAAAAAATAATATCCTGCAGATGCTGGAAATTTGAAATAAAGGCAGAATGCTGAAGAAATAAAGGAGGTCTGGCAGCATTTGTGTATACAGAAACAAAGTTAATGTATTGAGTTCCATGACTCTTCTTTGGTTTTGCAGATGACTACTTGCGTGCCAAATAGCAAAAGCAGTAAGTGATAGACAAGACTAAATGATTTCACAATCAACAGATCAAAGCACTGCAATCTTGCCAGATCCAATCATGAATGATGGTAAACAATTAAAAAAGCCACTGGAGAAGGATTCACACACATCCCTGTACTCCAAGAGTGAGGAGCCCAGCACAGTGAAAAGACAAAACTGAAGCATTTGCAACAATCTGCAGCCTGAATTGCTGAGTGAACAATCCATCTCATCCTTCTCCATAGGTCTCCAGCATCAAGCATGCAGTTTACAGAATATTCAATTTACCCTCAGTGTGGTATGAAGAAACAGGTGAAGCTACTGTGTACTACAAAAGCTACAAGCTCTCAACATTCCAGTGATAGTACTCAAGACTTGAGCTCCAGAGCTTACCAAGTACCGAGCCAAGCTGTTGTAGTACAATTACAACACTGGCATTACCCAACAATGTGATAAATTAACCAGGTATGTCTATACACGAAAAACAGGACAAAAGCAAAGAACTGGCGATACTGCAGATCTGAAAAACAAAGTGCTGGAGAAACACTGCAGATGCTGCAAGACCCGCCAATTTCTCCAGCACTACGTGCATTTCTAACAATACTGATTCAACAGTCTACTTTCGTTATCAGTAAAGCATCAGAAGGGGTCATCCACAGTGCTGAAGAAGGGCTTATGCCCGAAACGTCGATTCTCCTGTTCCCTGGATGCTGCCTGACCTGCTGCGCTTTTCCAGCAACACATTTTCAGCTCTGATCTCCAGCATCTGCAGTCCTCACTTTCTCCTCAAAGACATCAACAGTGCTATCAAGCAGTACCTGCTTAGCAATACCCTGCTCACTGATACTCATTTTGTGTTCTGGCAAGGCTACTTAGCTCCTAAATTCTACATAGCTTTGCTTCAAATATGGAGAAAAGACAAGAACGGCTAACCTTAACGTCATTGCCTCATTTGACTGATTTTTGGCATCAAAGAGCCCAAGCAAAACTAGAGTCAATCAGACACCCAAAAAAAAGCAAGATAGCAGTGGTTGTTTGAA
This sequence comes from Chiloscyllium plagiosum, assembly GCF_037043375.1. Lineage (NCBI taxonomy): Eukaryota > Metazoa > Chordata > Chondrichthyes > Orectolobiformes > Hemiscylliidae > Chiloscyllium > Chiloscyllium plagiosum. Next base: position 60,332,937 of record NW_028270148.1, read on the forward strand.
GTTTACCATCTGGAGTTCTTCTGGTAGTGTCACAAATCCAACCAACCATTATCATCTGTTCTATCAATGACTTACTACCCTTTGCAGAAGTGGATACGTTCACTGACAACTGCAAAATTTTCTGCACCATTTGCAGCTCGTCTGATAGCAAAGCAGTCCATGTCTGAATAGTATTCAAGCTTTGACTGACAAATAGCAAGTAACATTCGGCACACAAGTACAAGGAAATGGCCGTCTCCTAGATAGAAGGTAAAAACAATGACTGCAAATGCTGGAAACCAGATTCTGGATTAGCGGTGCTGGAAAAGCACAGGAGTTGAGGAAGCATCCAAGGAGCAGTAAAATCGACATTTCAGGAAAAAGCCCTTCATCAGGAAAACAGGTACTATTCCAGCACCACTAATCCAGAGTCTCCTAGATAGAATCTAACCCCTCGACATTCATTGACACAACCATTATATCTTCCACTATCAATATCCTTGGATTTCCATTCAGAATACAAGAACTAGAAGCAGGAATAGACTATTCCTCAAGCCTGCTTCGTCATTAAATAACATCACAGATGATCTCAACATGGCCTTAATGTCATTTTCTTGCTCATTCCCATAATCCTTCAATCAATGCAGTTCTGATTACCTCAATATATTAGCTTCATATTTCATAGATTGTGCAGATAGATTCTTTAAAGTGCACAGTGCCTGTTATGGACCTTTTTTGATCATGGTCAGCAATTTATACTCAGTAAAAGATACCAACTATTTATCATTTTCATGCAGTCAAATATATATCTTCTTTTGGGTTTCAGGGCAGTGTTTTGAGATTTCAAAGATGCATTTAAAAATTTTAATTTAGTGGCTTTCTAAGTTTATAGTTATAGCACATAGAACAAGTAACAGATAGTATTCCCAACATTCCCCCAAGCATTTGAAATGAACAGAGTAGTCAGTTCTACACAGGTATACTAAAACTCTGTAGTGTCTGCTCACTTTGGGGAGAATTTCACTTTCTTTGAAGGGAACAAACTTAACCAAACAGGTATTAAATAGTACCTAGGCTCTCTCAGTGAGTCTGCTCTCAGTTTTCCATTAGTGAGGATGACAGTTTTCCTTCTAAGAAAATACATCCAATTTATTTTGCAAGCCAATTGCAGTAACATACTTGCTACAACTGCTGGAGACCCCACTTCTGCCTTACAGATATCTGTCTCATATCTGTTAAACTGCAGCAATGTTGTCAGTTATGCAAGAGGGAACCTGTTCATCCTCATGTTGTTGCGCCCTCTGTGAAGAGGAGAAGTGCATTGTATAAGCTTAAGAGTGAAATCAGAGTCACGCAACTCAAGGAAATACACTTTACTAGCTGGTCACTGCAAAGTAGCCTGCATGTCATCAACTAGAAAATAGAAAAAAATATTGTGCAATTATGACTGCAAATGATTCACTTTGCCACACCTCTTACAGAATAAAAACAGAAGCAAGCTTGACTTACCTCATTCCCCTTACCCAAAAAATGCTCTTTATTAATCAGGAGCCAAATAGCAGAAATAAAATGCCTTTTAAATAAATAGTCAAATTCTAATTCAGTAATACTGCAGCAATACATAAACATATGCTTACTTTGGAAACCAATTTAGTCCAAGGTGTTCTGTCTTTGAGTACAAAATTCTTTCCATCATTTCATACAATGGTCTCCATGGCAGCTGCAAGTCTTCTCTTGATAAGAGCTCTTTTTTTCTAGGTGAAATAGACAGGAAAAACATAATTTACAAACACATAACTGAACGTGAACAAATACATTGCAAAGATAATTTTTAAACCTTGCTCATATTGCTTTTTTTTAAAAAACGTTTTTGCACTTTCCACGTTTGTCGTTTCTCTTCAGCTTACCTATTGCTGTTTTGGCAACCCATTCTTTTCCAACAATTGTTTTGTTCTCCATACTGCTGCCTATATCACTTATTTTACACTCCCGTGTTGATCTGATTTCAAAATCAGATTTCCCTTCAGAATATCACTTCTAAGCAACTGCACGCAAGCCCCTTCGGCTATCTATTTTATCTGCTCTTATTTTGACAAATGCAAAATATGCATCATGTGGATAATGACAAAAGGTGCCCTTAATCAGGGTTGCCAATTGTAAATTTAAACAAGACTAAAACAACTGAAGAAAATATAAAAGTAGTGCAGATCCTAGAGACCAGAAACAAAACAGAAATTGCTGGGAAAACTTGGGAGGTCTGGCAGCATCTGAGGAGAAAAGGTCAAGTTTACATTTCGGGTTCAGTGACCCAATTCTGAAGATGAACCCAAAACATTAACTCTGCTTTCTCTTTCTCTCCACAGACCTGAAGATAGTGAGAACTGCAGATGCTGGAGATCAGAATGGATAAAGAGTGGAGCTGGAAAAAGCACAGTCGGTCAAGCAGCGCCAGAGGAGGAGGGGAGTTGACATTTCAGGTCGAAACCTTTAATCAGTCCCCTCCTCTGATGCTGTTTGACATGCTCTGCTTTTTCTAGCTTTTACCTTCTTTTCCAGTCTTTATCTTTCTCTCCACAGATGCTTCCAAACCTGAGTTTTCCCAGCAACTTCTGTTTTTGTTGTAGAATACATATCGTACACTACATGATAAAAATCTACAGAGAAATGCCTGAGACGGCCTTTGTTTTTTGCAGGCTGGGTTCAGAAGCAGTGTTCAACATTTTTAAAAAATATTTGTTGTCTTTCTTGCCCTGAATATGATCCTGAAAGACTGAAGCGATTTGAATTATAGGTGGGACACACAATATTGTTGAAGAAGTGTTACCCTGATCAATCTGTGAATACAGTCCACAGTTTAAAAATGCAGCTGTGTAAGTGGTATCAAAGAAATAGTTGATTAAAAATCATTAAGTCACTTGGAGAAAAAGAAAGAAATGGAAGGAAAGTGATAAACAAGTTAAATGTAACAGTCACAGGGATGCAACTGAGGTCAAACAGGATCAAATTTGAAAGGTTGCGAATAGCTTCTCCCAATTGGAGATAATTGTGGAGATTTGAATGCAACTTTTAGTCAAACAGATATTAAATGTGTTTAATGGAAACTAGGAGCAGTAATTGTTAGAGCATTACTTTCTACTTAATTTGAATTTGCATCTCCACAAGAAAAATGCAAATTGTGCATTTTTGTTTAAAAATGTGAATCGAAAATCAAGTTAGAATGTGATCTGAAGGATGCCAAAAATAGCTTCCCACACACATAGATCACAGCATTGTTGCAAATGCAGAGAATTAAGGAGAGAAAGAAGCTAATAATTAGAAGCTATACCTCCTACCCTGCATAAAAGGTTTACCAAATCTGTGTATATGTAGACTGTGTTCTTGGAATGTCTGAATAACAAACAAAGGAATCACTGGTGAGTTTTCAGAAACAAATTAAAGCTGACCTAAAAACAATCTTTAACACTGAGAACGGCAAAACAGCAGTTTTTTTTTAAATAGATATTTTTATTAAAAATTTAACATGTTTTTACAAGTTTACAAATTTAAAAAAACACAAGTACAAACACTAATATACAATTAAATATTAAATAAATAATAGCCAAAACCTGTCAAACAAAAAGAAAAGATACAGAGAAGAAAACGAAAAAGACAAAACTCAACTAACTACTAATCTAACCTATAACTAACCAGAGTGTATGATCAAATATCTTATATTACTCAAGAGAAAAAAAGGATAACATAGTAATTAAGTAGTGAAGTACATGCTCAGAATGAGTTAACATCAAGTCGTAATAAAACCCGTATTCATGCGGGATTCCTCTCCCAAGGGGCCCCGGACCAGCCAGAACCGTTACCTCAACTAGATGAAAGCCCTTGATAGATACAGATATTTCAGCCATTCTATGTAATTCAAGAAGGGCTGCCATATTTTACAGAATAATTCAGTTTTTTGGTGCACCATATTTGTAAGGAAGTCAAGGCGAATACATTCCATGATTAATCTGGGCCAATTCGGAAGTCCTGGAGGGCCCGCAGCCACCCAGTTTACTAAGATATTTTTCCTTGCACAGAAGGGCAAAACGGAAAATAATTTCCTCCCGTGCACATCCAGGGAAGATAAGCTCGAGAAGCCCAGAAGAAGAGATACTGGACCTACTGTAATTTCCGTTCAAGATTTCTGTCAGGGTGTTTACTACTTTGGTCCAGTATTTGCAGATCTTATGGCATGTCCATAAGCAGTGTGTCAGAGGGCCTACCTGTTTTACATTTGGGACACATTGGAGATGCTCCTGCCCTAAATTTTGTCAATCGTTCCAGTGCCATATGGGCCCTATGAAGTATCTTTAACTGAATGGCCTGTGTTCTGTTACAAATGGAGATTTTTCTGGCATTTTCCCCAGATGTCATTCCACATTTCTGTATAAATTTCCAGCCCCAAATCCTGATCCCATGCTCTAATCAGACGGTCCATATCTTCCGACACTTCATCGTGTAATAAATGATAAAGAGTGCTGACCGAGGGTACACCCACTGGCCACAGCACTCTACGTTCTCTATCTGATTTTTTAGAGACTACCTAATAGTATAGTCTTCTTCTGTACGTAATCTCGAATTTGGAAGTATCAAAAAAGATCTCAGTTAGGTGATCCAAATTTCTGATGCAACTATTCAAAAGACATCAGGACCCCCTCCTCAAACAGATCCCCTAAACAGGAGATACCCCTAGATCTCCAGGACTTGAATGTGGCATCTGTGAACCCCGGTTGAAAACCCCATGCCCCCACTATCGGAGTATAGGGGGATAGGGGGATGTTTTACGGGAGTTACCCTCGTTTTGCCACATTATATTCCAAGCTTTAATTGTGTTTAGTACTATAGGGTTTTTACAGTGGTCCATAATGATTTTCATCTTATCTAAAAATAAGAGGTTAATAAGAGGGCACTTTACTTGAGAAGCCTCAATGTCCAGCCAGATTGATTGCGGGTCAGATGAAACCCAATCGGCTATGTAGCTTAACAAGGAACTTAACTGATACTTCCTAAAGTCTGGAAAATCCAGCCCTCCCCTTGCCTGTGGAAGCTGTAGCTTCCTTAACTTAATGAGGGGCCGTCTATGATTCAGATGAAAGAACCCAGCCAACCAGTGCCGGCCTTGGCAGCATCACCGGGAGCATTCTCATAGGGTATAAGAGACGGGGCAAGACATTAATTTTAAATTAGGGCCATTCTACCTAGCCAGGAAGTGGGAAGGTCTCCCCACGTTGAAGGTCCTGCCTTATCCTTTCCAATAGATGCACAAAATTGGCCTTGTATAGCTGGCCAAATATTGGGGTGATAAAAATGACTAAGTACAAGAAACCCTGCAGAGACCACCGAAAGGGGAAGTGGGATCCGTCCAATAAGTGGGACCCATCAGCATGGCCTCCGATTTTGAAAAATTAATTTTGTTGCCTGAAAATGCACTAAATGTATTAATAACTTGGATTAAGTGAGGCACAGACATCAGAGGACCACTAAGAAAAAGATCATCATCTGCATAAAGGGTAATTTTATGTTTACCTGTACCAACCCTCGGGGCCGTTATATTAGAGTCAGCCCGTATAGCCTCCACTAGTGGCTCAATTATTAGCATGAATAGCAACGGTGAGAGAGAACATCCCTGATGGCAGCCCCCACCCACACTGAAGCTATCCGAGCCTAATCCATTGGTGATCACAACTGCTTTGGGATCATTATACAGTGTTGAGACCCATTTGACAAATACCTTTCCAACGCCAAACCTTTCCAATGTACAGAACAGATATGACTATTCAACCCTGTTGAATGCCTTCTCCGCATCCAATGAGACTACTATTCCTGGTATTTTTTCCTGATGACAGATTTGAATCACACTCAAGATCCTTCTAATATTATTAGATGATCTACGGCCCTTGATAAACGCTGTCTAGTCCTCTTTTATGATATATATGGCAGTACCCTCTTTAGTCTCAATGCTCATGTTTTAGAAAAAATTTTAAGATCTATATTTAGCAAGGATATTGGTCTGTATGATGCGCAATCTTCTGGGTCCTTTCCTTTTGAGAATAAGGGAGATATTCGCCTCTTTCAGCGAAGGCGGGAGGTAGCCCCGACTATATGAGTAGTTATACATGTCCATAAATGGGTCAGCAAATACACCTGTAAACTCTTTGCAAAATTTAACCTGAAAGCCATCTGGGCCAGGTGCCTTACCGCTCTGAAGTTGCCTGATTGCATCAAGTATTTCCTGAGTTGTTAGGGGAGCATTCAGGACCAATACCTGTTCTGGGGTTAAATCCGGAAAAGCCAGGCTTTTAAAAAAGGACTGCATCCTCCTAGCTCTATTTTCACAATCCTGCGATTTATATAAATCAGAATAAAACTTTCTGAAGATTGTGTTGATCCTTTTGTGATCGTGAGTCAGATTACCGGCACTTTCCCTGATAGCCATGATAGCTTGAGTAGCCTTTTTTTACCTCGCGAGAAATGCTAAGTATCTACCAGGTTTATCGCCAAATTCATATAATCTTTGTTTTGCAAATAATATTTTCCTCTTTGCCGTTTGGGTGAGCGCGATATTCGGAGCTGTCCTAAGGGCCGTAATGCTTTGTGACTTGGCAATAGAAGGTCTGTCAACGTATGCTGTTTCAGCTGCTTTTAAGCGAGCCTCAAGTAGACGCTGTCATTCTCCCTTTATTTCTTTCTGGGGTCGCCAAGTCTGAAATGATCAGACCTCGTGCATAAGCTTTAATAGTCTTCCACATCATTGACGGATTACTAGCCGTACCTGAATTAATTTCCAAGGAAGTTTTAAATTCTTGAGAAAAATATTTTACAAATTTACTATCTTTCATGAAGAAGGAATCCACACGCCAATGTTGGAGGGGGATGCCTTATTGCTAGGAACAATACACAGCAGCGTGATCAGTATGATTTCCATATACACAGCAGCGTGATCAGAAATTATATTACCTATTTTACAGGATGATATGGAATTTTAAGAAGTCGAGAGGACAAAAAAAAAAGTCAATTCTAGTGTGACATTTATGTGGATTAGAGTAAAAAGAGAAATCTCTACCTTGCGGGTGGAGGCACCTCCTCACATCTACTAATCCTAATTCTTTATTCAAATCCGCCAATTGTCTGGATCTGGGGGATACACCCGCAGTACTCTTGGGTATCCTGTCCATATGCGGGTCCAATATGCAATTAAAGTCTCCCCCTATAATTGTATGACAAGCACCAAGAGCCGTCAGTTTGGAGAAGGCTTCCATTATAAATTTGAAAGGATGCGCAGGGGGACAATACAGATTTAAAATCCCATATTCCTCTCCATTTATAAGGGCTTTAATTAGTATATATTGTCCAGATTCATCTTTTATCTGACTTAGAATTTTGAAAGGGAGATTCTTCTGAATAAGAATGACTATTCCCCTCCTTTTTGAGCTGAAGGAAGAAAAGAAGTCCTGATCAAATCCATCCTGTCGTAATTTCAAATGTTCTTTATCCAATAAATGTGTCTCCTGTAGGAGAGCTATATCAACCCTTTCTTTTTTGAGGTTTGATAATATTTTCTTCCGGTTGATTGGTGAATTACTCCCCTTGACATTCCAGGTGCACCATTTAATCGAATGACTAACCATAATCGTCCAGGCAAGTCCGAGACCCCCCCCCCGGGAAGAGAAACCCCATCCAAAACACCCCGAGCATAGACCATAGAAAATTCACAAAAATAGAGATTCTTTAATACACTCACACCAATATAATAAAAAACTATTTCTAAATAGAAAAATTATAAAACATATTTAAACAGATTTTCCCCCTAGTTTCCAGGGGGCATCACTTCCTTTCCGAAAACCCACCATATCCTCTCCCAACCATTGCCCCACCCTCGACCCAGGCATCCCATAATAAAATAAAGAAAATTCAAGTGTATCACAAAGCTAAAGTTAACAGTGAGTACCCTACCGCCCCCAACCCCCCCCCACCCACACCAACACCTAGATATATTTGGTGATGTTAATACCACATATCAAAAAATAAAACTATAAAATTACAGTCTCAGCAGATAACAATTAAGTATAGTAATACAAAATAACAGGGGGAAAACAACCCCGCTTTAAAAAGAAAAAGAAAAAATAAGACAAGGCAGAGACCCCTCCTCACCGAAATTGACTAGACCACCCGGCCTATATATTTTTTTTTAAAAAGGGGAAAATCGCAGAGTGGAGAACAAATAAGCCCCCCTCCCTACCCCCCCGGAGATAATATTAAGCAATAAAGGAATGAGAGAGAAAAAAGGGCGAACTGGGGAAGGAGAAGGGCAGAACAACATCATTCACCATACGAGTTAACTCTCACAGTTTATCTAAGAGAGTCCAAAAATTCCTTGGCCTTCTCCAGCGATCCAAAGTTATACACGGACCCTTCGTGGCTAAAACTTGGCATCGCTGGGGAGCGCAGGGAGTACTGAATGTTTAAATCCCTTAAACGCTTCTTCATTTCCTCAAACGCCCTCCTCTTTCGGACCAGAGCTGAGGAACAGTCCTGAAACAGCATAGCCTTGGATCCTTTGTAAGTAATGGCTTGGGAATCTTTCCCGAGACTTCTGGCAGCTTCTAGGAGCATCTGCTTCTCCTTGTAGCACTGCAGCCGGAACAGGACCGGGCGGGGGCGCTGATCCAAGCTGAGCCTGTGTATTGCAACCCGGTGGGCCCATTCTACCCTTACCTGGCCTGATCCAGCCTCCAGATTCAATAACTGCGGAAGCCACTGCTCCAGAAATGTTGTAAGATGGCCTTCCTCTTCCCATTCGGGAAGGCCCTGCAAAAGAATATTTTTTCGACGACCGAGGTGATCTTCTAATGTCCAGACTCGCTGTTTGAGAGTCTGGACCCGACCCACGGTCGATTCTGCAGCAGCCTCGGAGATCGCAGCCTTTAGCTCCGCCCCTCCCACTCGATGTTCGATATTTTCTATGTCTTGGTCGTGCTTCTGCAGCGCGACCAACAACGATTCCCATCTGCTCCTGGACTCTTCTATGAAGGCGTCGATCTTTACTTCAAGCTTGGAAATCACTGCAACAAGACACGCCACCGTAGGCAAGTCCCCAGGGGTGGCTGCATACGCCTCTGCTGCAGCTGGGGAGGGTGGGGGAGGGGTTTCTGTGTGCTGCGAGCATTCTTTCCTTTAGTCATTTTAATGGGGCACTAAACTGCTCAGGTTTGGTGTAAAATAACTAGCTGTATTAAATAAAAGCTAAAATGATTTGACAGGTGTAGTGGAGGCGGGCAGCCCACTTTGCCTGTGTCTTGGGCAGAGCACTACAGACTCAGACTTGCTGGGTCACCGCCATCTTGGATCCCCAGTTTGCTTTCTTTTTATAAAATAAGACATAAACTAAGAAGCAATGTGTATGAGATGGACCATGGAACATCAGATACGGAAATATAAATGACCACAATCAAGATAGAAATTGAAAGAATTATCTTGACAGACACAGTCATGGGACTAGACAAGCACGTAAGCAGGAATTGCCACTGGTTGCACAAACTTAATTTCCAGGTTTCAAGTAGTGGCTGGAGACTATGGTGCATCCATGAGACAGAAAATAATGTAGATAGCCCATTCAGAGATGGTCATATTGCAGATTAGAGGCATGTAGACAAATAGATTACCCAAATTAGGTGTCCCAAGGTCCACTCGCTAACTGGCTTTACATTCTGGATACAGAGGAAGGTGATTGTGCTTTTATGGAGTACAGCAGCAGCCAAGCCATGGCACCATGTGTGGTCCAGCACTCGAAGGACTAAGTGGGACAGCTGTAGTGATGGGATTCACTAACTCAGGGAAAACACAAGTGTTTCTGGGGCATGGCAGAGACAGCTGTAGATCAGTTTGACAGCACAACATAAGTAGGCAAGAATGCGCACAGTGAACAGCCAAAGATCATGGCCCAAATTGGTAACAATACATGGGGTGGAAAGGTGATAAGGTCCTGCAGTCAGAATTTAAGGAGCTTGGTACAAAATTGGCAATCAGGACCTCGAGTAGTAATCCCTGATTGCTTCCAGTCCCACATAAAAGCAAGCACAGAAATTGTAACATATTAAAATAATTATCACCAGAGAAAAGAAAACCACAAGAAAAACTAATGGGGTGAAAGGTCCTCTGGACCTGATGGGCTGCATCCTAGGAATTGTTTTAAAGAGTTGCTACAAAAATAGTAGACACACTGATATTGTTCTTCCAAGAATCCTTAGATTCTGGAAATGTCCAAGAGGATTGTATAACTACCCACCTAACACCCCTTTTCAAAAAGAGTGGGAGTCAAAGAATAGGTAACTATAGGCCAATTAGCTTAACATCCGTCATTAGGAAAATGTTAGTCATGAAGTACGAAATAGAAGAGCATTTAGAAACGCACAATATAATCAAGCAGAGTCAGAGCAGCCTCATGAAGGAGAAATCATGCCTGACGAATTTATTACAGTTCTTTGTGATGGTAACAAGCAGAGGAAATAAAGGGGAAGCACTGGAAGCAATACACTTAGGTATTCAATAAACCTATTTCACATAAGGTTACTTAAAGAGCCCCGGTATCAAAATAGCATATTAACTTGGAAGCAGATTGGCTAACTAACAAAAGTCAGAATTAGGATCAGTGGGAATTTTCAGGACGACAACCTGCAACTAGTAAATGCCACAGGAATCAGTGCTAAGGCCACAAGTATTCACAACATATTTTCATGACTTGGACAGAAGTAAACATTTTTCAACTGATAAAAAATAGGTGCAAAGACAAGGTGAGAGAATCATAGAATCCCTACTAACCCTCCAAAGAGAATTGCACACAGACTGACACCCCTACTCTGCCCCTGTAACCCTGCATTTTCCACAACTAATTCACTTAGCCTGATCATCCTTGAACATGATGGACAATTTGGCATGGCCAATCCACCTAACCAGCACATCTCTGGGCTGTGGGAGGAAACCGAAGCATCCAGAGAAAACCCATGTGGATGCGAGTAGAATGTGCAAACTCCACACAGACAGTCACCAAGGTTAGAATCAAATCCAGGTCCCTGGCACTGTGAGGCAGTAGTGCTAATCACTGAACCACCATGCCACCCTTAAGTCAGGATCCACCCTTAGGATGATACATGGAAGCTACAGAGGAACATAGACAGGTCAATGAAAATTTGGCAGATGGAATATAATGAGGGAAAAATGTGAGGTTATGCAGACAGAAAGAATAGAGGATGTAGTTGAGTAAAGACTGCAAAAAGCTGAAGGAAAGAATGATTTGCAAGTCCTTGTGCATAAATCAAAAAAACTAACAGGAAAGTTCAGCATTAGATACAAGCTTTTATTTATATACTGTATTGAAACTTCATCTACAGTTAAAAAAATGTCCATTCGAATATCTCTAAACCTGAAGAACAATCCTAACTTTCCAGCCTCCAATGATAAATTAAGTTGCTCACCCCTGATAAAACCCCAATACATCTCCCCAATGCTCTTTCTGAAGGTCTTTACACTTGATCTGCATTGTCACATTCTGAATTGCCAAATTAGTGATTACAAAAGTCTTACATCGGATGCCTTTATTGTTTATTGTCATTTAGGTGTCATTTACAGTATACTGACTTTTCATATTAATCCACCCAAGTTCATAACTTCACATTTCTCCCCATAAACTACATTTGCTATGCTTCTGCATGTTTAATCATTGTCACCTTGAAATCCAAAATAATACTCTTCACCAACTACTCCACTCCCAAATGTCATTTGCAAACTGTATGCAGCCATTCTCAACACAGATATCTTAAAAAGTAATGACTGCAAACGGATTCCTGAGGAGTATCACTGCACCAGTTACCTGACTGAAAAACATTCACTACCACAAGTCCACTAAAACATACTCACAAGAAAAGTAGTTTAGAACTTAAATGTACTTATTAACGGTTGGCAATTGTTTGCAGTAGCACATCTTCTCGTAACTTAAACTAACTTGAATAAATAAACTAACTTACTTGAGTAAACTGATTAACAATCGTGTGAATCCTTGCATCATGCTAATTTCAAGTTTAGGCATGACAACCAATTCATACACCTGCTTAACAAATAGAACGTGATCTTCTTTACTGAATTTTCTTCCATATAATCGGATATATCTGGAAAACAAAATACAAATTTGATAAATATTCCACATCGATAACCACAAAATTTTAGAAATAATACTAAATATTAGGCAGTCATCACATTTTTGTAAGGGTTACAAATTCATGGACTCATCAACCTGAAATATAAATAATCATATTTGCACTCGGACAGCTGGAGGTTTGACTGCCAATAGTAGGAGAAATAAATATCAGGGGTGAACAATGGGCTATAACTGGAGGACCATGGAAGAGAGTTACTGGGTGTGAGGCCATGACATGTTCATAAGGTTAATAACTTATATTGATATAGCCTTTATCCTACAGTGGTTAGCACTGCTGCCTCGCAGCGCCAGAGACCCGGGTTCAATTCCCGCCTCAGGCGACTGACTGTGTGGAGTTTGCACATTCTCCCCGTGTCTGCATGGGTTTCCTCCGGGCGCTCCGGTTTCCTCCCACAGTCCAAAGATGTGCAGGTCAGGTGAATTGGCCATGTTAAATTGTCCGTAGTGTTAGGTAAGGGTTAAATGTAGGGGTATGGGTGGTTTACGCTTCGGCGGGTCGGTGTGGACTTGTTGGGCCGAAGGGCCTGTTTCCACACTGTAAAGTAATCTAATCTAATCTAATAAAGCATTCTAAAGAATTTCACAGAGGCGTTATAAAAGTTAGACAAGGACAATTAGGTCATGTGATTTTAATGCACATCTTAAAGAAGAGCAACAAGGTACAAAGGAAGAGCGGCAAAAGTAGGGTGTTCCTTGCTTTGAGGTCGAAGGTTGATAGCACATCCATGGAATTTGGAGTGATTAATATCAAAGATACTCAATGAGCCAGGTTTAAAGAAGCACATACATATAATAAGGTTTTGGGGCTGGGACTGGAGGCAATTACAGAAATCTCAGAGGTGCTGAAAATAAGCACAAGGAAGATGAAGGTATTACTGGACCAGGAGTCAAAGTAGGGTCAAGTTACCACATGTGTGATAGACAGGATTTAAATTAAGGTAGCATAAAGGCGATAGAACTTTGGCTGGATCAAGTTCATGCAGAACCTAAGATCGGAGGCCACCAGGATAGTATTTGAATAGTTCAGTTTGGCAGGAACAATGGCAAAGATGTGGGCTTGTGCACTATATAGACTGAAGGAAAGTGAGAGAGGGCGATGTTACGGAGGTAGAAGAAAGCAGTCCGAGTAATGGAAGAGCATGAAGTTGGGTTCAGAGTCAAATTAATAATTAAGATTGCGAACAATCCAATTCACTCAGATAGTTGACAGAAAGAGACAGATTATGAGACAGAGTTAATGTAAAAGCTTTGATTTTGCCCAGTATTTCACTGGTCAAATAAGAGGCAAAAAGTGAGGCCATGTATGATACATGTGCAATCTGGCATTGCATTTTCAGATGCTGTCACTAAAGGCTGCATGCACATTAAAAATAGGAGATGGAAGATTAGATCCTTGGGGAACTTAAAAGCAAACCATGCAAGAGCAGGAAAAGCAGCCATAACAACAGATTTGCTGGCTACAATTGGATACATGAGAGTGGAATTAGGTAAGATTGTTTTGAACTAGAAAATAACTGAGGTATTGTCTAAGACTGCAGGTAGATCAAGGAGTGATGCTCACAATCATACAGGATATCATTTGTCATTTTGATCAGTACCATTCCTGTGGGAGAGACAAAAACCTGATTAGAAGAGCTGTGGGAATAATCCCAGAATTAAAATCCTGTGCCCATCAGATATGATTGAACATGCTGGGGCTTTTTTCTGTCAATAGGAAGATCCAAGTGATGACCTGTTCAAGGCCTTTATCATTATGAAAGAGGTTATGGGAAAGACACAGAAGATGCTTCCACTTGTGGGCAAGAACAGCTTGAGGAGCCATCAATACAAAACAGTCACTAAAAAATCCAGTTAGAATTCAAGAATAACTTCTTTGCTGACAGAATGGAATGCTGGACTCCACAGGAATGATTGAGATGCATTTACAAGCTAAACAGATTAGATACATTTACAAACAGATTAGATGCATTTACAAGCTAAATAACCATACAAGGGAGAATAGAATACAAGAGTAAGATGATGGAAGAAAGCTAATGTGGAGTATAAACAGCAACACAAGCCTTTGGGCCAAATTACCTGTGTTTTTTCACTGTAAACAGTGATAGTAGGCATTTAGGAGACAATAACATGAATCAATCATGTATTTCTCTACACTATTTCTAAAACAAAATCTTTGCTCATTGATGGCTTGTGCTTGACATGCACAATAATTCACGTTAAGTTTATTCCAAGTTAGCACTGGTCTCTGAATATTAGTTTCAGACCTACTCATTAACAAAACCTGAACTCTACTCATGGGATGGGAAGTGGCTATCAACAGCATATGTACTATAATCAGTTCATTTTCCATGACCTATGTTCCAATCCTGGATTTCTGTTTTTTTGTTTCTTGTTTACGTGTGTGTGTGTGTGTGTGTGTGTGTGTGTGTGTGTGTGTGCGCGCGTGTGTTTTTTTTATATATAAACACACACACACGTAAACAAAAAACAAAAAAACAGAAATCCAAGATTGGAAAATAGGTCATGGAAAATGAACTGATTATAGTATATATGCTATTAATAGCCACTTCCCATCCCATGACTAGGAAATGCCTGAAATGTTTCACACTGTCTCTTTCCAAGTCACATGCGACCATATTTTCTAAGAAGCACGTGGTCATGGTAACATATACTAGAAGCAGGCAAGATTATGCCAGATTTTTCCTCAACACTCATTACCACATGTTCATTTCTGAGCTTCTCTGCTTTAAAAGAAAACAAATTACTACAATAGAGAAATTTTCAAGCATCATGTTTTACCATTCTCTATCTGGGCCATTAAGTTTCAAATGTTGCTCCAAATTCCTTAAAGGTGTTTAACTGTAGAAGTTCCCACAGAAAAATGAGAAAAAGCCTTTTAAATTATTTCTACATAAACTGTATGTACATTACTAGTCATCACCTCACCCTTCAAAACTACTCCCCAGACAAACTGTCCTGTATCATTGTAAAATTATGGAATGAATGTCAGTTCTTGTCAATTCATTCTTTGTCACTCCTTTTGTAGGGCTGTTGGCATCATCTCATTTCTTCCCGTGCTTTCTTCAAACCTCCCTCAGTCCAGATTTCAACGTTAAATCACAACTGATTTTCATTTTTGCTTTTGTTTTAATCCTCAAATTCTTCTTCAATTGCAGCCAGGTAAGAGTATGGTTCATTACCTGGATTACACCTCTTCCCACCCTACCCCTTGCAAAAATGCCATCCCGTATTCCCAAGTCCTCCGCCTCATCTGCTCCCAGGAGGACCAGTTCCACCACAGAACACACCAGATGGCCTCCTTCTTTAGAGACCGCATATTTCCTTCCCACGTGGTTAAAGATGCCCTCCAACGCATCTCGTCCACATCCCGCACCTCCGCCCTCAGACCCCACCCCTCCAACCATAACAAGGACAGAACGCCCCTGGTGCTCACCTTCCACCCTACCAACCTTCGCATAAACCAAATCATCCACCGACATTTCCGCCACCTCCAAACAGACCCCACCACCAGGGATATATTTCCCTCCCCACCCCTTTCTGCCTTCCGCAAAGACCATTCCCTCCGTGACTACCTGGTCAGGTCCACGTCCCCATACAACCCACCCTCCCATCCTGGCACCTTCCCCTGCCACCGCAGGAACTGCAAAACCTGCGCCCACACCTCCTCCCTCACTTCCATCCAAGGCCCTAAAGGAGCCTTCCACATCCAAAGTTTTACCTGCGCATCCACTAATATCATTTATTGTATCCGTTGCTCCCGATGCGGTCTCCTCTACATTGGGGAGACTGGGTGCCTCCTAGCAGAGCGCTTTAGGGAACATCTCCGGGACACCTGCAACAATCAACCACACCACCCTGTTGCCCAACATTTCAATTCCCCCTTCCACTCTGCCGAGGACATGGAGGCCCTGGGCCTCCTTCACCGCCGGTCCCTCACCACCAGACACCTGGAGGAAGAACGCCTCATCTTCCGCCTCGGAACACTTCAACCCCAGGGCATCAATGTGGACTTCAACAGTTTCTTCATTTCCCCTTCCCCCACGTCACCCTAGTTCCAAACTTGCAGCTCAGCACTTTCCCCATGACTTGTCCCACCTGCCTATCTTCTTTTCCACCTATCCACTCCACCTTCCCCCCGCCCCATCACCTTCATCCCCTCTCCCACTCATCTATTGTACTCTATGCTACTTTCTCACCACCCTCACCCTCCTCCAGCTTATCTCTCCACGCTTCAGGCTCACTGCCTTTATTCCTGATGAAGGGCTTTTGCCCGAAACGTTGATTTTACTGCTCCTCGGATGCTGCCTGAACTGCTGTGCTCTTCCAGCACCACTAATCCAGAATCTGGTTTCCAGCATCTGTAGTCATTGTTTTTACCTCATTGGAAATCATGTCCATACTTGGCTCTCTTTCTCTCTGCAACTCTACACAAAGTTTTTTTTTATTCTTGATCTTGTTGGACTGACACGTCTTGAATTAGGCATCAAAATCTTTTCAAAGACTTGAGTTTTATTGTAAATTTATAGTTTCAAACACTAACTTCCGTCTTTACCTTCCAGCCAATTGGGTCACAAGCTTCCCACCCTCAGGATGCATTCTGCACCAGTGCCAATGCCCAGATGACATACAGCCCTGCCCTGTTTTTATCCTCCCTCCCTTTCACGCTCTCTCTCTCTCTAGATCATGCATTCCTGACCCTGGTTGCTTCATCAGGTTTTCTGTTACCAGGGTATATGAAGAGCTTGGCTGAAAACTCATGGCCAGTAACTGGCACACATTATGTTGTATGTCTATTTCGAAGCACTTTATGTTGAAAGCCTGGTCTTTGACTGTGAACCAAGCAGCCATTCCTCCACTGCCAAACTGCTGCCAGGGGCCAATGCCAACATGCTTTGCTTCTACAACAACTGGTCACCCAACATTAGACATCAAATTCTCAACCTGCACTTGCAAACAATTTTTCAAACTGGCATGCAGTATAAAAAAACTGAACATTCAGCGAACATTACTATGCTGCTTTGCAACAATTTTATTTTGTGGGCATCTATGATTGACTGTTAAAATGGGGCTATATTAGAAAATTTGGTTACTGCTGTACAGTATACACATTTAGAATTGTCTATAAGAAGTTTCTATGCAATGCAGGCACTGGGCTCTGCAATGCCCTTATAGACGAGGGAAGGATCAGTGAAAAGATAGCACCAGACATTTAAGGAGATATTTTCTAACATTAAATAAAGACAATCTGAGTAAAGACAAAAGATTCTCAAAAGATGCAGCATCCATAACCAACTAAGGAAGCTTAAGATGGTATCGAATTGAAAGAAAATAATTCAACAATAATTCAGAAGACTGGCAAAAAAAATGTTTAAAAATGTAATAAGCAGCAAGAAATTAGAATACTCAAAAAGGTAGTTGTGAAAAGAAGAACAAATAAACAAATTCTAACATCTTGTGTAGAAAAAGAGTTAACATGTGTTTGGGGAATTAATAATAGGTGGCAATAAGGAAACGGTCAAAGTGTTAAAGGTATAGAACGTGTCTGTCCTCATTGAAAACAGCAAAGGATTTGCAAGAAATATTTGCAAATCAAGAGTATAAAGGAAGGGAACAATTACAATCACAACCAGAAGGTTACTAAGAAAACTAGTAAAACAAAAGCATGGACAGAGAATTGACTAATGGGCAGGAAACAGCAAGTGGGAATAAGGGGTCCTTTTTCAGGTTGGTGACCTGTGACTAGTGAGGTTCCACAAAGACCGGGGCAGGGAGCGGATTGATTATGGTGGCGAGATACTCTTCAGAGTGTTGGTGTGGACTTGTTGGGCCAAATGGCTTATTTCCGCACTGTAGGGATTCTGTGACCTAAACAGGTTGAAACTCTACTCATTGGAATTTACAGTGAGAAGTGATCTAATTATGACAAATAGGATTCTTAAGAGGTCTGACAAGGTAAATGCAGAGTTGATGTTTCAACTCATGGAACAGTCCAGCACCAGAGTGTATAGTACCAGAATGGGTGCCAATTTAACAGAGATGAGGAAGAATTTCATCTTGCAAAGGGTCGAGATCTTTGAAACTCTTGCCAGAGAGCTTTAGGCGCAGAGTCCTTGTGAATATTTAACAAAGATCGATAGATCCTTGATCAGTAAGTGAACCAAGGGTTGAGGAAAGGGGTCCTACTGAATGGTGAGAGTTGCCTAAAGGGTCTGATTGGCCCACGCCTGTTCCTATGTCTTATGCAAAGGCTGACATGTCACGAGGACATGACTGACTTAATCCTATAACCCCAAAAGAAATGACTGCAGACATAAAAAGATGCATTAAAAAACAATTTTCCAAAATTCTCTCACTTTTGGAAAGGTTCCATTAGATTTGAAATAGTAGGTGGAATTTCTACTCAAGGAGGAAAAAAAGCAGGTAACTACATACCAGTTGTTATCTTGACACCTATCAAGGAGAAAGACCAGAATATATTCTAAAGCTCAGGTTACACAGTCATAGAAATGTACAGCACAGAAACAAACCCTTCGGTCCAACTCGTCCATGCCGACCAGATATCCCAACCCAATCTAGTCCCACCTGCCAGCACCTGGCCCATATCCTGACAGGGCATTTAGGAAATCTCAACTTAATTAGGCAGACGCAATATGGTTTTGAGAAGAAGAAATCATATTTGATTAAGTTGAGAAAGTAAGTAATGTGGATAATGTGGAACCTGTAAAACATGATGTCCTTGGATTGACAAAAACAAACACTTGATATGACTCAAAGACTCTTACCTTTTGTATAGAGTTATGATGCAGGGGTAACATAATAATGTAAATAAAGAACTGGTCAAATAACAGGAAACAGAAGTGGGATAAATGGGTTACTTTCAGGTTGAAAATGCTAAACAACGGAGTGTGACAAGATTGACATTTGGGACCTCAACTATTTACAGCTTATAGTAATGACTCAGATAAAGGGACCAAATGAATACATGCTAAATTTGGTGTAGACAAAAGGTTGGTAAGAAATTAAATTGTTATGCATTTTTGTAGACAAAGAGTCTACAAAGGGATATAGATAGGTTAAGTGGGTAGGCAACAAAATGATAGGAAGAATAAGGTGTATATTGTTTAAATGGAGAATCATTTCTGCAGTACAGAAATGGGTTCAAGTGCCCTGGTTCATGATTAAAAAAGGTTAGCTTGCAGGTACAGAAAGTGATAGGAAGGCAAATGGAAACGATTAGTGCAAAGAGAATGGAATGTACAAGTATGAGAGCTTTGTTTCAATTGCATAGAATGTTGGTGTGACCACATCTGAAGTACAGCATAGTTTTTAAAATCCATTTTGAGAAGGTATATTAAAGCTTCAGAAGCAGTTCAGAATTTGATACTTGACCAATAACTGGGATAAAAAGGTTATTTTATGGGAAAGACTTGGTCAAGTAAGTGGAATGAATGCAGCCCTCTGTTTAGTGATTTAATACAAGATCCCACAGAGAAATAAGAGGATGGGTACTGAGAGAAAATTTCCCGTTGTGGTAAAGACTAGAACTTCAGTGCACAGATTCAAAATAAGGGGCTCCCTTCAATTGAGAGAAATGAAATTATTTTTGAGGAATTCTCTTCCCCAGAGAGGCAGGGTTATTGAAATTTTAAGGCAAAGTTCAAAAGATACTCCAGTGACAGGAAATCAAAACGTATATAGAATGGAATTAATGCAGTCATCAGATCAGTCATGACATAATCGAATGCCAAACCAGCTTGGGGATCAAATGACCTATTAATCCCCTTAATTTCTTTGTCCATACGCTCGGTTAATTCAAGTTTTAGAAATTTAAATAAGTTGCTAACATACAAGTTGAACGTGAAAGAAAGGTAGAGTATGTGACTTCAGTTATAGCAGCATAATCTGGTTTAGGTACCCTTTACCCATTTCAGAATAATCAATGTCACTGGAGATCAATTAATGATATATTTTATAAACAGTTAGGTGACCTACTCCCTCATATGTCAGTGATGTAGATACCTACATACACAAATACAGTGTACAAGGGAAATATCCAGAAAGTATAATCATATAGATATGGACACCACGACCGTCTCCCATCTTTGAACTGAAAGCTCATTGCCTAAATTTTTGGAGAGAGAAATAAGATGACCTTTGCAA
This sequence comes from Chiloscyllium plagiosum, assembly GCF_037043375.1. Taxonomy (NCBI): domain Eukaryota; kingdom Metazoa; phylum Chordata; class Chondrichthyes; order Orectolobiformes; family Hemiscylliidae; genus Chiloscyllium; species Chiloscyllium plagiosum. The sequence goes on from NW_028270148.1 coordinate 60,353,341, forward strand.
AGATCTTTTAATCAGGAAAAATATTTTTAAAATGGCAAATAGAATTCTTCTATTGAAATGGAAAAATTACGCAGCTACAATTTTATTACCACTGCTGCCCCTCAGCACCAAAGACAATTCCCGCCTCAGGCGACTGACTGTGTGGAGTTCTCCCTGTGCCTGCATGAGTTTGTCCGGGTGCTCCAGTTTCCTCTCTCAGTCCAAAAGTGTGCAGGTTAGGTGAATTGGCCGTAGTGTTCGGTGTAGGGGAATGGGTCTGGGTAGGTTGCGGTTCGGTGTGGACTTGTTCGGCCGAAGGGCCTGTTTCCATACTGTAAGTAATCTAATCACACAATAACGTTATTCTGTTCAGGATCCTTCTGAAGTACGTTTTAGGAAACTGAAATTTGACAAGTTTTTCTCTATGTTATTAACAGACAATTGCTGTAAAAGTATAAATTCATAAACTATGCACTTCAGTCTAAAATTGCAACTATTTTGAGCAAAAGGAGCTTCAGTTTACCAATGGTTTGAAACATTCCAACATTATTTTTCTCAGAACCAGTTTCAAGTTCCATGAAGGACATCCTGAAAAAACAAAGGTTCCAAGTGTATATCAAAGTCAGGATGACAGTGGAAATTTCTCATTTTACCAACAGTACACTTAAGGAAAAGTAGCATCAAGAACCTATAGCAAACTCAGGCAGTGTCAGTGATGTACTAGTGAGAATGTGTATAGGGTATATGCAGGTAGGGAAAGAGATAAGTTCTGAGTTTTGTGAAACAAGAGCCTCAGCTGAGCATGACTCAGATAAGAACTTAGTTAACAATGGGGTGTTGGAGGCAAGGGTAATGGGCTAACAAGATGGAAAAGTATTATGTAGAGCCATTTAACAATATTGAAGCATTCAGTATGTAAGGTCAGTTTAACAAGGTGAAAAGTATTCATTCTGTGAAGCCAGTTAAGGTTAAAAACATTCATTATGTAAAACCAGATGGCTTAATCTTTGCTATTGACACTTGCTGATTGTAAAGGTCATCAATCAATATGCATGCTGCCTTATTTGGATGCTCCTTCTTGTAAAATGACGATACAATTCATTACAGACGACCATTCTCTCTCCCGCCAGGGCTCGGAATAAAGATAAAGGATGTAAAGCTATACTATGTCTCTGAGCGTTTTGCTATGACTGAGTGGGGAAACAGGACGACACTAGCACCTGAAGAAATGGTTACACTACCAACAATTCATACTCAACCTGAAAACTGGCAAAATCCAAAATCTACACCAATTTAGCCCCAAGCTCTTTGAGACAACTATTTCTGCATGCGTTTAATCCAGGTTGAACGGGAAGCCAATATTGAACTTTCTGGTTCAATCTGAGTGACCTGCTGAGAAATATGGTAGCATTGGTGACTAAGATGGTTTTGTTCCAGATGATGCACAGATGAAAAAATCTATTGCTGAATTTGAAACTTGATTGGCTGATTGGACACCATAGCGGCAATCATGAAACTGAAGGCAGTGATGGAGAGTTAATGAGGACTGCTGCCAGTCTACCCAAGAAATGTTAGCCTACACTTTTGGATAAAGCTACCAAGAAGCAATCTACAGATGAATACAAGGATAGAATGGAAATGGAATCTTAGAGCTCACCGATTATGCAGGATGAGCAATTATCGGTGATGTGACAGTTATATTAAAACTAACTGAATTGGAACCAGGAAAAGGGGATTAACATCTGGTAGAGTAATCAACCAAGTTTGCAGATAGGTTGGGGAGAATAACATGATGTACTGCCGTTGCACCAATACTTTTCAGTGGCATCTGTTGTGGGCATAATATATCCTGATCGGAAGGCTTTCAGACAATGAAGGAAGCATTCAGTATGTCAGGTCAGTAGGGAGGCTGATATTTGGATAAAAATGTATTTTGAATGTTTGTTGAAGAGGGGAAAATAATGTGGAATTTTTGCAGCAATTTTATGACCTCAAGATGTCCAGAATGCTTTGCCACTAATGAACTTCGCTTCAAGTATACTCAATTATAATGTGAAAATGTGACAGCTGATTAATGCATAAGAAGCTCCAACAAACAGCAATGTGATAATGACCAGATGATCTGTTTTGCTGATCTTGACACAAGGAAAGTATTTATGTGGATTCTGAGAAAGAACTGCCCTATTCTTTGAAGTAGGGTCTTGTGATGATTCACATCTACATTAGCAGCATGCAGCTGAGATGTTATCAAAGAGCATGTAAGTTGGCATCTAATAAGATAGTACTGCACTGAAGTGTCAAGCAATGTGTTTTGCTTAAGCATATGAAGTGGTTGTGTTTAATGGTGAACTATTGTCGAAAAAAAATGGACAAAGGCGATCAAGAGAAGGGCATAATTCCTAATGAAATTCAACAATTGGTGAGCATTGAACCAAACAATTAGTTAACAACATGTGGAGTCGTGGAAAGTGAGGAAGTTTCTCAAGGGTTGAAGCAAGTTATTGGTTAGTTGAAAAGTTGGGCGGAGAAATGGCAGATGGAATTCCATCTGGACAAGTGAGGTGATGCAATTTAAGAGGTCAAATGCAAGAGGAAAGTATACATCAAATAGCAAGAGATGGAAATGTGTTGCTGGAAAAGCGCAGCAGGTCAGGCAGCATCTAGGGAACAGGAGAATCGACGTTTCGGGCATTAGCCCTTCTTCTCCTGAAGGAATCAACCATATGAAGATAAGATTATTTTAGAATGGCATTACAGTTGGTACAGTCACGATGGGCCAAAGGACCTGTTTGTGTGCAGTACTGTTCTATGTAAGCCAGATATTCCTCTTCATAATTTACTTTTCTTGAATAATAAAAATGATAATTCAGGAAACCTTGAATGATCCTGAAATCATAGCTGAAAATGTGTTGCTGGAAAAGCGCAGCAGGTCAGGCAGCATCCAAGGAGCAGGAGAATCGACGTTTCAGACATGAGCCCTTCTTCAGGATCCTGAAATCAGTAAAGCAAATGGAAGAAAATGCATCTCTCCTTTCACACCTTTTAGCTACTTGAGAAAAGGCAAAAGCAGGAGATCCTCACCCAGCTATTGCAGTGAAGAATCAATATTTACAGTTTTTTTTGACAACTGAAGTAGTGAGTAGCTCATAGATTTTGAAGTTCTCTGCCCACAGCTAGCAAAATTTTGAAAATATATTGTGACGAAGCTGCTCCTTTAACATGGTTATTGTTGTCCTTAAGTTTTATTTTATTCAGAGAGGTCGTAAAAGACACAGACTCCAAGAACTCTAAGTTGAAGGGTTTTAGGGCCAGTTTGATTATAACTAACAGAAACTGCCTCATGCAACAGGCTTTCCAAGTTTTTGAAGAAAAAACTAGTACAATGAAAGGGGAGAGGCCAGTTCCACCAACTCAGCTTTTCTCTGGCTTGATTGAAAAGGGCTGCAAGACCCAAAAGAAGCAGGTCTGTGCTGATCACTCTCTGACTTCTCTCCTGTAAGAACCTGTGTTTGATTTTACCACCAAAGGGTGTTTCTGGGGATTGTTGCAAGTACTGGGAACAGCATCATTAAGTTGGGATAATCTGTTGGGTTTTTCGGATAGATTAAGTTATTCTGTATTCTGTTCTCTTTTGTTTGTTTTTCATTCAATAATCTTGTAAATAAATTGTTTTGTTTAAAACTACATGGTTGAGCCAGCTGCATTTCTCCTAGAATATCCACATTAACTTTACTAGTTTTAAGCAGATGTAGAGTCTGGGCTAAGTGCTTGAAATGTTTTAAGGGGTCTGGCCTGGTCCATAACAATTTTACATTGAACCTTTTGCAGTTCTGACAATATTGCAATATTAACCGTCTCTACCAACCAATAGGTGGTATCTGATCTGAGTATTTTCTGCATTTTCTGTTTTAGTTCAGATTTACATTATTATGCTATTTTAATTTTCTGCCAAATTTCCACAAGAGCCATTATACGCAGGAAGATTTCAAGCTTTTTAAAACTTTGAATAAACTGTTCATGAAATTTATATTGCAACTTGACACACACTGAAAAATGACCAAGCACAAACTATAAAATAGTCACCATCAAGTCAGCAAACATGGCAACCATTATGTACACTGAAATATTCCATAAGCAGCACTAGGTAATTGATCCACTTTAAACATGGCACACAAAACATTTCATTAATGTGTAGCCTTACCCAATCTACTGAGTATAATACTGACATAGGGAAATACACTCCAGATCACAGTTCCCAACTAAAGTCACAAGCCCAATTCAATTCAAACAAATAGCAAACAGAACTGCAAGCAATGAAATCATCTGGCATTCAAGCCATGATAATAAATTTCAAAGTGAAGCACAAGACATAACATATGTACTACATTTAGAAGTGAAACAAAACACAGATTTCTGCATGATTTCTGTTACAAACACGACACACCTGTGCCAAAGCACAGATTTCTGATGACCAGTTTATTTTTAAATTGCATCCTCAGTCAAATGAATGGCATGATAACTTGAAACTTGCCCAGAAACCCATCATGGCTGGTTACCACCCTACACTGAATAGCAGAGCAGACTCAAGGGGTCAAATGGTATACTCCTGCTCCCACCTTCTATGTTTCTACCAGTCCACTTTCATTCATCGGTAATATGAATGGAACGGGTCACCACCAGTGTTATCAAGCAACACTTGCTTACCAATAACCTGGTCACTAATACTCAGTTTGGGTTCTGCCAGGATCATTTAGCTCCTAACCTGAAGAGGAAGTTTGGCTCTTTTGAGCTCAAAGAACACTTAAGAGGCTTAATATCATTCAGTACAAAACAATCTGCTTAATGGGCACCATATCCACTAACACCCATTCCCTCTACCACTAACACATATGATCAGCAGCATATGCCACCTACATGATGCACAGCAGAAATTCATCAAGGGACCTCGCAGCACATCCAAACCCACAACCACTACCAGTTGGAAGGACAAGGGGGAAAACACATCAGTACATCACCACCTGCAAGTTCCCCTTCAAACCATTCACCTTTCCAACTTAGAAATATATCAGTTTACTCTGCCACTGCTGTTGGATCAAAATTCTGGTACTCTCTACCTCAAGGCATTGTGGGTGTACCTACACCAAACAGATTGCAATGGTTTAAGAAGGCAACTCATCACCTTCAAATGGAACGAGGGATGAGCGATAAATGGATTCTGGATTAGTGGTGCTGGAAGAGCACAGCAGTTCAGGCAGCATCCAAGGAGCTTCAAAATCGACGTTTCGGGCAAAAGCCCTTCATCAGGAATAAATACTTACCTAACCAATAGTGCAGACATCCCACAAGTGAACAAAAAAAAACTCAGCTGCCAGTAGTTGCATTTCATATTTAGATGCAACAAAGCTTGATTGGTACCATCCAGCGTAATGACATTATTTACCTGCAGCTTTAATTGAACTATTGAAATGTAAGAGATCAAATTTTAAAAAAAAACAAGTGCCCTTCAAAATTTCTGTGCTAGAATTTTGGTTCAGTGTGAACTTACTGCCTTGATGTTGTAATGAGTGCATTAAAAATGTTTGTTCCTCCAGCGCGTATTTGTCATCAAATTTCAGTATTTATCAATTCCAGAAATGATACTGGAGATCAAGTGTATAGTGTCAACCACACTGCCAGATTATGCATAATGTGCATCACAATCACCAGGCCCAAAAGTAATGGCACTTGAAAAACTGATTTTCATATTTATATATTGATCAATAATAAACTTTAATTATATACTGAATGTTACAGCATTATTTTATTATTAGTTGGGTTTTGGTGGCATCTGGGAGTCAATTTCCATACAATCCAAGTTTAACATTTGAAATAGTTTAGGAAACACTGACTGAGATAGCTCTTATGGTCAAGATATCTACATTTAATGTAAAAAAATTAAGAATTTTATCTAAGTGCACTGAGAATACCAAAGGGATAGGATACACAATTTTGTAACACTGAGTAAGGAAGACTATACCAAGAAGAAATAATTTGACAACTCTGTGCACTGTTACATAGGTTTCTTCTGCACAATAGCAGTGTACTGACAGGCACAGTGTAATGGGGAGCAAACAGCTGGTGGAAAATAAATTCTAAGCAATTAGATGGATAAAGCAATTTGAATGCAAACCAATGTGCAGTGATATTGCTCACAGATTTATGTCAATTGGATAGGGACTAACCTTAAATGATTCTGGTCATTGATGGTCTTCTGCAAAATCCGATTCTGAAATATGACCAGATTGTCTGTCTGTCTATGTTGAGACAGTCAAACTAATTTGACAAAATGCCTCATTGCTGAAAGTTCTAATCAAGCAGCAGAACAGACTGTCTGGTGGTGAGCAAGGCTTTTTGCCATTGGATCCTTCCTACGAAGGTCTGCAGAAAAATGCCGTTTTTTTAAAAAAAAACAAGAATCACCTGAGCAATTGTGCCACAGGACTCTGAGCTCTACTGGCTATTCCAGGAATACATATTAAAGATATGCATCATCTGCACCTAGAAGATCAACATTGTGAAACCAGCCTTTAGTCTGCTCAAAATGTGCTGGTGTTTCAGTGCAAAGGGTTACCTTTGACCGAGTATTGTAAACTGGAATATTCCAATGCCCATGACTATGTGCTAAGGGATATACCAATGCTGGGGTAAAAACCACAGAAGAGCAATGTGATAGGTCTCTGTTTCAGGACACATATAAGGAGGGACTGGAAACAGTAGAAACTTTCAGGCTCTGTGCTTTACAATAAATATTGTGAACATTAACAATATTGAAATTACATTGAGATACCTCAGAGCCAAACATGGTGCAAGAAGAAAAGTTTATTTACAAAGAGAACAAAGAACAAAGAAAATTTACAGCCCGGGAACAGGCCCTTCAGTCCTCCAAGCCTGAGCCAATCCAAATCCACTGTCTAAATCTGTCGCCCAATTTCTAAGCATCTGTACCCCTCTGCTCCCAACGTACTCATGCATCTGTCCAGACGCATCATTTCTATTACATTCTATATAATTTTCAATTTGAAATGCTTTGCTCTCAGGCTATATACTTGACATGGAATGCAATCGGACATCCAAGAATGTAACATGAAAAATGGAGACAAGCTGAATTTTATTGCTACTTATGTAATATTCAAGTTGAAATGTCTTGTTATGCATTTTTACAAAAAAGGCATAATTTGGGGCATAAACATTACATCCACAAGACAGATGGAAAATATACACAAAATATAGCAAGTGCATATCCTTTCTTATGAGGGAAAAATAAAGTCAATGATCAAAGGGTCTGTTTCCATGCTGATTGACTATGAATTTAAAAGTGGCCAAAAAATCCAGTGTCTCAAGTGCTGGCTGTAAAAGGAATAGACTAATGGGGCAAATACAGAAGCCTCCTTTCTGTGCTGTATGGAGCTATATTACTTAAGGGCAATACTTTTCTCTATTACATCCAAATAGGATGGCTGGTACAAGTCAAATACTATTTTGTATCACAATTCAAATCTATTAGAGTTTCAAAGTTCACAGTCATTACTTCACAAAGTTCACAGCACATTACTTAGGATGAATGCTGTATGCAACTCAGTCTATTATTAGTACTGAAGTCACATGATTAGTATCTAATATGCATTTTTCACATTCATAAAATTGTCAAGGGATCAAAACCACCACCACAAATGACTTGAGGTCACCTCAGAAGTACTATGCCAGCACTCTGTTGTATTGAATGCTTTACACAGCCTAACTTACTACAACAGAAGGAATTCTATCAGAAATCCACAAAACTGTTGTGGATTTGTTCATTTTTACCCCTTTATATTTGATTCCATTGAGTTTCCATCATTTCCCCTTGCACTTGGTTTCATTGGCACTTCTATTTATCGCCACACTTGCTTAATTCTCATATTACTATCAAAAAGCACACTATTTGTAATGACTTACACAATTAATTTTTGCATAGCATAGAAGTGTCAGCTATTTTTCATTTATATTAGATCACTTAATAACTAAAAGCAAGTATTTAGATTTAGATTTAGATTACAGTGTGGAAACGGGCCCTTCGGCCCAACAAGTCCACACCGACCCGCCGAAGCGAAACCCACCCATACCCCTACATTTACCCCTTACCTAACACTACAGGCAATTTAGTATGGCCAATTCACCTGACCCTGCACATCTTTGGATGGTGGGAGGAAACCGGAGCACCCGGAGGAAACCCACGCAGACACGGGGAGAACGTGCAAACTCCACACAGTCAGTCGCCTGAGGCAGGAATTGAACCCGAGTCTCTGGCGCTGTGAGGCAGCAGTGCTAAGTATTATAGTACGGCAAGGAAACTAGAATATGAAAGAGGCACAAATCTCCAGCTACATCATTTCAAAAGGAATTTCTTAATGTTCTGTCCTGCTACATTTAATGGAATCCTTTTTCCGTATTATTTTCTTGATGTTTTCCTAATTTACTATTGGATAAACTGAGAAAACAAATCATTTGGCAGATTGTGCTAAGGTGGTAATGTCTCTAGAGGGCCATACAAGTTCAAACTAACCATAGAAAATGGTGAAATTAATAAATTTAGAATTTAAAGCTAGTCATTATTAATTGTGGCAAGAATCTATTGTTGATTGTTTGAAAAACCCAACTGTTTCACTCATGTTCATCGGGCAGGAAATCTCTCATCCTTACCTAGCCCAACCTACTGATGATTCTCGACTGTGTTTTTGCAACTTTGTGTTTGATTCTTTACTGCTCTCTGAAATGGCCTAACAAGTCACTCAGTTGTACCAAACAGATAACTGAAGGATTGAAGTTGCTCAAAAATGTGATTTTTCACCATCTGCTCAACAGCAATTAAGAATGGACGATAAATGCTGGTCTTGCCAACACCACCTAAATCTCATTAAAGATTTTTATGCAAATATACACATGTAAGTCTTTGAACGTGGACCAAAGTAAAATGTGTCTCAAGTAATTAAAAGTGTTAGTTTTCCTGTAACAAGCTTTACCAAAGGCTTAGTAAAAGGTTCCCAAATCATTTAGAAAAGCAAAATCAAAGAGCCAGTGGAAAGACACACAAAGCTTTATGTTAAAAGTCTACCTTTTATTTGGAACAGCTGTCTATTAATTCTTCGTATAAACAAAGCTCAGGCATTGTAATCATCCTTTGGTTGTTTCTCACACCCTTCTCATTTATGTTATGGTTATCCCTTTTGTCTCTAGTTATCATATTTTTTAAGCAAAAAACGTGCAAGTTTTTTTTTAAATGGGTACTACTTACAGTTATATAGTACCTTTGACATGGAACAATGTCCCAACATATTTCACAAAAGATGCCATCAAAAGTGTGGGGACTTAATCCAAAATGATATTAGGAGATATGGCCAAACTCTAAACAGCTGGGTTTAAAAAGGTTTTTAAAATGAAACTAAAGGTAAGCAGGCATGGGAAACCAAGAGTCGGTTCTGAGGGTTGGGTTGAAATGGTAAATGAACAGAATCCAGTACAAGATTGGAATAAATTTTTCCAGAGATTACCAAAGCACAATGGAATTTATTTGGATAAACAAATTCAAATCTAGTTATAATGAGTAAACAACTTCTGAAACACAATCTGATATAGAATAGGTTTCTCCTCAACACAGGCTCAACCCCACAGCATCTTCAGAACTGCAAAGAAATGAGGTGGAATACATGTAGAAATAAATAATGTTTCCACTGACGTGATATTACAATGACAGTGACATCACAAAGCACCAACTGACTTTTATGACAATCACCAACTTTTCAATTAAAAAGCTTGAAGTTTGAGATCATTTGACATAGCAGTTCAAGAAAACCCCATTTATCATCAGTGGAGATGCTGAACTGATCAAAATGGATCACAGTCTATCCTTACACACTGAAGCATAAGCCACTGCTGAATATGCATAAATTTACATAATTACAAATTATCTTTCACTTGAAAGCTATCACACAAACTTATCATCCATGAGAACAACACACCAAGATGATCACAAACCATCAATAGTAATTTGCAATTATTGTACTTCCAAGAAACATTCCAAAAGTCAATTGCTGAATGCAAGAAATAAACTATCAATAGAGAGGTGACTTCATTTAAAATCTCAAGCAGTTATCCCCCAAATTTGAAATCCTATTTATTCAATTTGAATCTGGAAGGGAGATTGAACAGGGAAAATTTTAAAAACTAAGTAAATCCATTAACATTTGTCATGCAGTCACTGTCATGGAGGCAACGAAAAAAAATCTGCACACAGCATAGTCTCCAAAGCACTTGTTGGTTGAGGGGCACTTGTTGCCCAGAATGAAAGGAAAAAAGTTTGCTCATTAGATCTGGATACAGAATCTTTTTAAACGGGGTAGTAAACAAGCTGACATTGTGTAATCCACAAAAACTTATTTCAGAACATAGTGAACAAATGTATGCTACATCGTATCTTATTTCAATGTTATTCAAAATAACACTTTGCTGGCACTGTATCAAATAAATTTTGCAATTTTAAATGGTGCAATAACAAAAAAAATTAATGATTATTTCATTTGGAAACAAAATTTACCAAAGCACAAATTCAAATCTGTAACGCACAATGATGGCTATGAACAAAAAGGAGTTACCAAAAGTTAAAACATTTTACAAACGTTAATGCTTTTTTTTGGGGGGGGGGGGGGGAAAGAGTTGAGTAACACCACGGCAAGAGTATATTTAGAAAATTACATTAACTCTCTATAGATCATTTCCCCATCGCCAACTTAAAACAGTATGTACCCATTTTACATCTAATTGGACAAAACATTCTCACAATGCAGCAATGTAGTTCTTCAGCTGGTTATTAACAAGTGCACAAGTTCGAACTCAAAAGATCAAAAATCACCTTAATCTTGACCTAACAGCTTCACAGTGTGATTTATTTGTTAAATGCTCGGATTTCTTTTCCCCAACAAGGCAAAAACCAGGAATACATTCAAAAGTTTCTCTCTCTGTTGGGTATCAAAAGAATGCTGCAGATACAGTAGGTCCCCAATAAATAGAAACTTTTCCCTGATTAATTATGGATTAAAGTTTTCAAACATTTGTTTACAAACAACTTTTAAAGGAATCATTTTTCAATAATATATCCAATAGTTTTTATTGGAAAGAGCTTAAAAGTCAAAAGAACGGGTGCAATTAAGCACACTAAAGTTGAATTCCCCAACTAGGTTTTATTTGCGTTTTATTATTTTTAAAAGTACATCAGCATTGAGCCGGGCAGGAGTTTTGCTAATTTCTGGATCAGTGGTGCTGGAAGAGCACAGCAATTCAGGCAGCATCCGACGAGCAGCAAAATCGACGTTTCGGGCAAAAGCCTATTCGCTTTTGCCCGAAACGTCGATTTTGCTGCTCGTCGGATGCTGCCTGAATTGCTGTGCTCTTCCAACACCACTGATCCAGAATCTGGTTTCCAGCATCTGCAGTCATTGTTTTTACCTCGGAGTTTTGCTAAGCCAAGACAACCTGAACCAGAGACGCTGAATTTTAAACCTAATAACGGTTTACATACGATCAGCAGCACTGGCAGCGCTTCCTTCCCTTATCAAAGTTTGTCAATAGAGAAAAAAGTGTCGTGTCATAGTAAGCTGCATCTCAAACACAAGGCAATACATTTCAACTTGGTGAAAGGTCACACGAAGTAAGTTTCTTTCTGAAGTTAATTTTCACCTTTCCTCTGCCTAGCCGCATTTTCAAACAAGATTGGCCCGGTCCTAACAAAGAGCTACGCTGGTTCTGGAGGGATTTATTTCTATTTTTAAACGTCAAGTGTTATCACAAGCAGACTTACGGCCTGGGGAGGAGGTGGTGGCCCAGGCTCAGCCCGGACCTTTACAAACACCTCCGGCCACATTCCGTCCCAGACAGGGCTGGCTAACTTGGGGGGGGGGGGGGGAGAAAGAGGGAGAAACGGAGCCGGTCCAGATTCGGGGGAATAGTGGAGTCGGTCTACAAGCTCGGCGGGTGGGAGAGTGAAGGCCGCGCCGCGCCGCGCGAACACCCTCCTCCCCTCCCTCCCTCCCACCATCACTCACGTTGACAGCTTTCTTGTCCAGAATAAAACTCCAGGCCAGAGTTCCCGGAGCTGCACGGCCCGGCCCAAGTTGCCTTTGATCTGGCCGAGGATGTAGTTGGACTCCCGGTCCAGGCGCTCCGCGTACGGCAGCAGCTGGTTGTACAGGATCTCCTTCTGCGGCCTGAAGCCCAGCGCCTCCTCCCGTCTCCGCCGCCGTCTCCACTCGCTGCCGCTCCCCTCGCTCATGTTGAGCATTTCGCCTGATTCGGGATCACTGCCCGGCCACGTCTCACTGACTCCCGACTCCCGATCCATCTGAAGCGCCGCGACCGGCGGATGTGAGGAAACGGCAACGTCCCCGTCACCGACTGACACACTTCCGGTTTCTGATCTCCCCCTCCCCCCATCCGCCGCTTGGGGGGGAGGGTAAAGGTGGGAGGGGGAGGGTAAAGGTGGGAGGAGCTGGGAGAGGGATAGAAGGGAACAGGAATGGGTGGATGGGCGGGGAGGAAGACAGAAATAGAAAGGGGGAGAGTCGGGAAATGGGATATAAATGTAGGAGGAGGTGTAGTAGGAGGGGGCTATGGGTATGGAGGGAGGGATAGGGGAATTGATGTGTAGGGGAGATGGAAGGGGAGTGGTGTATAGTAGGAGAGGGATGTGGGGAATGGGGTGTAGGAGTGGATGAAGAAAGCAACAGGGAGACAGAGACCGATGGATAGGTTGGTGGACGAGGGAGGAACAAGAGTGGGGAGATATGGAGAGTGAGCCTGAGACCGCATATGTGGAGCAGGGTTAAAAATCACACAACGCTAGGTTATAGTCCAACAGGTTTATTTGGAAGCACTAGCTTTCGGAGCGCTGCTCCTTCATCAGGTGGTTGTGGAGCGAGAATGAGCAGAGGCAGGAGTGTGGAGGAGTGAGGGAGCAGAAGGTGGGTGGGAGTGAGCAAAGATGAATGAGGAGGATTGAGTGAGCAGAGATTGACGTGGAGTAGATTAGAAAGGGGATGGAATAGACAGGAAGAGTAGAGAGGTAGGGGAGGTAGTGGGAATGCAGAGGAAGGAAAAGATAGTAGAGAGAAAGGAAAGGAAGTAGAGAAAGTCGGATTGGGAATAAGAGATAAGGAAGAGAAAGGGGGAGTGTCTGTAGAGACCCAGGTTCAATGTTAGCCTTGGGTAAATGTCTGCGGATTTTGGATGTTCTCCTCGTGTGTTTCCTTTAGTGTTCCAGTTTCCTCCCACAGATCACAGGTTAGGTGGATTGGTCATGCAAAATTGTCCATACTGTCCAGGGATGTGCAGGCCAAGTGGATTACCCATGGTAAATATAGAGTTACAAAGATAGGGTGGGAGTCGGTGTCTGGGTGGGATGCTGTTCAGAGGGTCAGTGCAGGACTTAATGGGGCAAATAGCCTCTTTCTGTGCTGTAGGAATTCTATGTTTTTTCCCTTCATTCTACGTAACTGTAATTGTCTTTTACAAAAGCTGTGCAGATTGTTCTTAAAGAGAGAAATTTCCTTATGTCTGTGAATTCAAGTAGTCATGCACTTGGAAGATTGACGTAATGGTTGGAGGTCAGTCATTTCAGCTCCAGGAGTAACGGAGATTAATTTCTTTGGCCAAACCATCAACAGATGATTCATCAGTGACCATTCTACACCATAACATCAGAAGTGGGATGTTTGCTGATCATTGGACATCAGCACTATTTAGAACTCCTCAACTACTGAAGCAGTTCATGTCCAAATGCAGGACGAGCTGGACAACTTCCAGATTTGGGGTGACCATCAGCAAGTAATATTCTTGTCAAGTGAACGCCAGGCAATGATCATCTCCAACAAGAGAGAATCCAAATGTTGATACTCAAAGAACAAAGAAAATTTACAGCCCAGAAACAGGACCTTCAGCCCTCCAAGCCTGAGCTGATCCAAATCCACTGTCTAAACCTATTGCCCAATTCCTAAGCATCTGTATCCCTCTGCTCCCCACTTACTCATGCATCTGTCCAGACACATCTCAAATGAATCTACCATGTCTGCCTCTACTACCTCTGCTAGCAACACGTTCCAGGCACCTACCACCCTCTGTGTAAAGTACTTGCCACATGTTTCCCCCTTAAGCTTTTCACCTCTCACCTTGAAAGCGTGACCTCTCATTATTGAATCCTTCACCCTGGGAAAAAGCTTATCTCTATCTACCCTGTCTATACCCTTCATGATTTTGTAGACCTCAATCAGGTCCCCCTTCAATCTCCTTTTTTCTAATGAAAACAAACCTAATCTACTCAACCTCTCTTCATAGCTAGCACCTTCCATACCAGGCATCATCCTCATAAACCTTCTCTGCACCCTCTCCAAAGCGTCCACATCCTTTTGTACTGTGGCAACCAGAACTGTACACAATATTCTAAATCCGGCCGAACCAATGTTGTGCACAATTTTAGCATGACCTGCTAGCTCATATACTCAATACCCCGTCCAATGAAGGCAAGCATACCATATGCCGCCTTGACCACTCTATCCATCTGTGCAGCAACCTTCAGGGTACAATGGACCTGAACTCCCAGATCTCTCTGTTCATCAACTTTTCCCAAGAATCTTCTGTTTACTGTATAATTTGCTCTAGAATTAGACTTCCCAAAATGCATCACCTCAAATTTGCCTGGATTGAACTCCATCTGCCACTTCTCCACCCAACTCTCCAGTCTATCTATATTCTCCTGTATTCTTTGACAGTCCCCTATGCTTTCTGCTACTCCACCAATCTTCGTGTCATCTGCAAACTTGCTGAACATACCAACAGTGCCCTCTTCCAGATCATTTATGTATATTACAAACAACAGTGGCCCCAGCACTGATCCTTGTGGAACACCACTGGTCACCTTTCTCCACTTAGAGAAACTCCCTTCAACTACTACTCTCTGTCTCCTGTTGCTCAACCAGTTCTTTATCCACCTAGCTAGAACAACCTGAACACGATGTGACTTCGCTTTCTCTATTAGTTTACCATGGGAATGGGTACATGAATAGGAAGGGTTTGGAGGGATATGGGACGGGTGCTGGCAGGTGGGACTAGATTGGGTTGGGATATCTGGTCGGCATGAACGGTTTGGACCGAAGGGTCTGTTTCCACGCTGTACATCTCTATGACTCTAAACGCCTTACTAAAGTCCATGTGTATGACATCTTCAGCCCTTGCTTCATCTATCAACCTGGTCACTTCCTCAAAGAACTCTATTATGTTGGTAAGGCATGATCTCCCCTGCACAAAACCATGTTGCCTTGCACTGATAAGCCCATTCTTTTCCAAATATAAATAGATTTTATTCCTCAGTACCTTCTCCAGCAACTTTCCCACCACTGACGTCAGGCTCACTGGTCTGTAGTTACCTGGAATATCCCTACTACCCTTCTTGTACAGGGGAACAACATGAGCAACCCTGCCGTCTTCCAGCACCACACCTGTGTTTAAGGATGCTACAAAGATATCTGTCAGGGCCCCAGCTATTTCCTCTCTCGCCTCCCTCAGCAACCTGGGATAGATTCCCTGCAGTCCTGGGGATTTGTCCACCTCAATAACCTCTAGCTTCCCAACACATCTTCCCTGCTTATGTTAATGTGATCCAGAGTAATCAAACTTCTATCTCTAATCTCAACATTGTATTTGAGCAATTATGCAAAGCTGCAGACTGTGACAATAAATCATGAAATAAAGAAGGCCACATTAAGAATTGAAAACCCATAAAAAGTGCCCTCCCATCAGATTCAATGTGCAACTGTACCCAATGTTTCAATGAAACAATTGGATACTGAGTATTTTGAGTATCCTATCACCATTGACCAAGCCATACAACCAGTGTTTCACTTGCCAAACAAAGTACCCATACTGCTAAAAATAACACTTGAAAGTCAGACCCAAAGTTGAAAGAAATTATTATGCAGAGTCTCATGTCACAGAGCCTACAGACTGGGTGAATTTCATTATGGTGAATGAGAGGACAACACTTTTTTTTAGTTCCCAAACATCTTAATGAAGCTATAACGTGGGACCA
Source organism: Chiloscyllium plagiosum (assembly GCF_037043375.1). NCBI lineage: Eukaryota > Metazoa > Chordata > Chondrichthyes > Orectolobiformes > Hemiscylliidae > Chiloscyllium > Chiloscyllium plagiosum. The sequence continues at coordinate 60,369,467 of NW_028270148.1, forward strand.
TTGTCCTTGTGTACCATTTGCTGCAAGTAAGCACACAGGTGCAGCAGGCAGTAAAGAAGGAAAACTGTATGTTGGCCTTCAAAGTGAGAAGATTAGAGTATAGGTTCAACATCATCATAATACAACCCTCAGGGACATGTCCAGATGGTCAAAAGAGGCTTGTGGATTGTTCAATGATAAAGGAAGACTGGAACCTTACTTTTACTTCAATATACAGCCTCCATGGCTGACATGAAATGTCAAATCTATGTAAATAAGAACTAGTTCAGCAATGTCCTAAACCAGTCTCCTAGCCAGGCAGCAAGGCAAATTAGAAGTAAACAAAAAAGTCAAAGCATTACAAGCTTTAAGTGTGATTATTTCAACATCTGGGAACCAAACATTAATGAGAATATATAACTATGGAGATAATGCAAAGAAGCTGCTAGGCAATTTGGACAGGCTGAATGGGCAATAACATGGCATATAGAATATAATATGGATAATTGTGAGGCTATCCACTTTGATAAAAGGAATGGAGACACAGAATATTTCTTAACTGGTGAAAGATTGGGAAGTATTAATCTCTAAAAGATTGGGGAGTATTGATATCTAAAAGGACTTGAGTAACTTTATTTATGTCACTGAAAGCCAACATGCAGGTGCAGCTTGCAATTAGGAAGGAAATGGTATGTTGGCCTTTATTGCAAGGGATTTGAGTAGAGAAGTGCATCATTGTATAGAACCTTGGAAAGACTTCATCTGGAATATTGTGTGCAATTTTGATCCCTTTGCCTAAGGAGCAATATGCTTGCCAGAGAGGGAGTGCAGTGAAGGATTAACCTTCTCATTCCTGGGATAATGGTACCGTCCTGTGATGACAAATAGGGCCTGGATTCTTTCAAGTTTAAAAGAATGAAAGGTTTTCTTACAGGATGTTGCAAAATTCTTACAATTCTCCCTTTCTTGGGAATGTGTGCTCTTTCTAAAACCAGGGGACACAATTCAGAAGAAGAAGCAAGCAATTTAGGCCTATGATGAAAAACCTCTTCGCTCAGAGGGTGGCAATATCTTTGGAATTCTCTCTCCCAGAGGGCTGTTTAAGCTAAGTCATTAATTACATTTCAGATAAGGATTAGTAGATTTCTCATTACTAATTATATCAAGGGCTATGAGATAGCGATGGAAATTGGTAGAGGTAGATGATCAGCTACAAACTAGACAGGTACAGCAAGCTTGAGGGAATGAATGGCCTACTCACGCTCCTTTCTTCCTCTGAGTTCTGGCCAGACAGGTTTTCTGGAAATCTTAAACTAGGAATTCAGTGGAAAAATTCAGGTAAGGAATTCCAAAACTTCATGATTTGGCACAGAAAACACAACCATCAGTGGTAAAGCAATTAAAAGCTGAGATGTGCAAAAAGGCAGAGTTGGAGCAGTACCAAGATATTGGATGAATGTGAGTATGAAGAAGATATTAGGAAGAGGATGGGGCAAGTTCATAGAAATTCTTGAAAATTATTCGATGGAAACATTGCAAAACTGGGAACCAAAGTTCATCAAACACAGCAGCAATGGATACATCAGACAGACATAACAGGACTCAGTAACATTTTCCCCAATAATGCCAAGAGTCATTGATCAAGGAGCAATCACCACATTAACCATGATGCGTGTTACATGAGTTGCTATGTATGGAGGTCCACTCCAAGTGGAAAGCAGCAAGAGTGGAATCAACAAGATCATCGACATTCAGATGTCAACCATTCAAGACATTTCTGCTTTTGGACATAATTTATTAAATAATCCAGATCATGCTGAGAATTACACCACAAACCAATTTAAGATTATCAGTTGAGCTCACAGTGTGATGAATTAGCATTTTCTAGAAGCTACATATAATAATACACAGAATTCTATGTTTTGTAGGCAAAAGAAGTCATACTATTACTTTTTTTTTCATTGAAAAAAGAGAGACTGACAATCTCTTTCCTGTATTCTTGTGGCAACACTCTGACAATGACTCTTGGCAACACTGACAAATCAGAGTTTGGCTGGTCTGAGAACTAAGATCGAATGTTAACTGTTCCCGTTGCATCTCCATGCCAATGATGGCCCAATCATTTAGCACCTTCTTCTCATGCAATATAAATTGGTGCCGAGTGTGTCAAGTCTGTTTCCTGTCCTCGAGTCCTGATGAGTACAAGATCAAAAACTTTGGCTTCTTCTTATCAAATGTTTAAATCCTTTGAGAAATATTAAATATGAAGTGTCTTTGGCACACCAGCTGTTCAGTACTTCTCAGGCTTGTTGAAAGTCATCCAGCAGCGTCATGAACATCCATTGTTATGGCCATGTCTACCTCCTTGAATGAACAAGATGTTTACTACTAACAATTGGGAGCAAATATCTTCATAGACAAGCTGAAATGCTTCTGCGTAACATGGTTCATTTACAGAGCAACAAAACTGAATCAAGAAGCTGTCACTGCAGCCATCATGTCAGCCGTTCTTATCACTAGAATTCACTAGATTTTGCTCCCATGCATGACTGCTTGATGCTCACTGGAAGCTACAAGGATTTTCATACATTAGGTTAATAGCAAAACTGTTGAATGTTTTTCAGATCGGACACTGACGCAGCACACTTGATGAGTTTCTATGCAGAAATTTTGAATACGTAGTTGTGCTGGAGATCCAAGACATCAGGGTGGAAGACAAACATTGAGATGCATTCCTTCATGGATCAGGAGGAGTTTTTAGGGTATGTTTAATTTTGTCACCCTCTGACTTATTATTTGTATTATTTCTATTATCTTTGAAAATATAATTCTCACTTCTGTGGTCGCAGTTTATAAGTGAATTACTCTACAGGAAGCAGTAGAAATGCCAATACTTTTGAAATATATTGTTAATTGCACCTTCAAGGATACACAAAACATGTTGCTGTAATCCATAAACAATTGTTGCTTCTAACCACTGTCCATTGTCTAGCTGTAGAATTTCATCCTCATGTTCAGCAACATTTGGAATTGGAACAGGAGCAACATGACGACTGGGAAGTTGTTTCTTTAGTGTATTCATCTTGTTCATGGCCTTATCAATAATTGTCATCTTCACCTGATCAATGCAGGATCCTGTCATTCCAATAAACACATCCATGATCTCATTTGGTATCTCAGAGACAGCTCCAGAACATAACCATTGTTACGATTTTGTATGTTCCATCAATGAGCAGCAGTTCAGAAAAGTCCTCAGATTTAATTATTGGTGTTTTGAATTCATTGAACCGGATGTGGTTTGTTTGCCTTCCAACACCCATCATCATCCTGTTCTGTTGAACCTATCCAGTGTGTCACAAAGTCTACCCATACTATCATCAACGGCTCTGAATAAGTCAGTGCCAAGATTGGCGTGCCGACACTGATTGCCATGCACAGAGCCTTGGTGTTGTGCAGCTTAGAGGGAACTTTGACTGACATCACGTGCTTTGTATCTTTATAATGGCACTCAGGATTACAATATTATTAAAGGTCCTCTGAATGTACTTCTTCAGGTGATTGTTCCCACTCACCAGTTTAGCCAAGTCTTCCTTCTTCTGCATTTAGTCCCAGTTGAGTTGTTATTTTCTGGTATATAAGTTATGCATTACACACTTGGGACATGGTAGGTATGTACAATTACAAAGAAGTGATAGCAACCTCTTGGTTGCATTGAATTTCAATGTCATAATAGCTTTGCAGTCCTTGGCAAGATCTCCTGTAAAATGAAATGAAAAAATTCCAGTTTCCCAAGTGTGAGCTGACCTCGTCAAGAAACATTCACAGCAGATGTTATCCTTGATCATGATGACCTCCGCAAAAGTCTGTGCATGCTAAACCTATCTCTGTTGGATTCTGTTCTTCATAATCAACCCACTCAGGGATGTTACACACAGGAGAAGGTGGGACTTGAACCCAGATCTCTTGGCTCAGAGGCAGGGTTTCTATTATTGCACCACAATTGCTCACAGTTGTCACTCATCCCTACCCTTGCTTTGCTTTCTTAGGTAACTAGAATCTATTTTAACTTTTGGGGCTCTTTTTAAACTGCTCTGCTTAGTGGTAATTTAAGCTGTTTCCATGCTCCTTGTTTGTGTCTTAACTCCTCCCTTTCATTATATACTCAATCTTTACTTATTTTGTTATATTACATAAAAACTGTGACTTTAAGACATTTCAGAATCATTTCATACCGGACCCCTCCTTTGAATAACAAAGATTTTAAGTTCTGAAGAAATCCAGCAGTTTTGGCAGCATCTGTGGACATAAGAACAGAGCTAACATTCCAAGTTCAATATGACTCTTCTTTGAGTTCTAAACTAATTCAGTAGTCACCTTTTGTGACAAATAAAGATAGTGCACTTTTATAAATTCAGTTTCTAATTTACAATTTCCAGTGCCCCACATGACAGATCTGTAGTTTCTTGAAAGGGTTTGATGGTTTAAAGTTTAGGTGAAATTATTGTAAAGTGAATGTTTGTGATTTTTGAAGCTGAATATCTTGGAGGTTGCTTCTCAGGAATGTCCAAAATGGAAGGGGTTAATTACTTTGGCTGCTTGATGACTGGCAGCCAGTTTCAGAGTCTGTTGGCTGATATCTGATGGTTTCAATGAATCTGCTGGATCTTGTTAAAGGTGGAGTCTATGAAACCAGTTTTGAATACTTTGTTAACAGTTTTGTTCAGTCTGAAACATGGAGACAGTGGAAATTCCATAGCCTTTGGGTGTTGGGACATCCTTAAATAATCAAGTGTATGAATTTCACAGTTTTTTTGCAGTAACTTCACTTGTTTTCCTATTTAACTGAGTGTTGTCCAGAGACTTGACCATTTCTGTAGTCATATGCCAAAAGTTACATGATATGTAAGCAGCTTCCTTAACAGTTTGTGTGTACCTAATTTATAGAGTTATAGAGATGTACAGCATGGAAACAGACCCTTCAGTCCAACCCATCCATGCCGACCAGATATCCCAACCCAATCTAGTGCCACCTGCCAGCACCCGGCCCATATCCCTCCAAACCCTTCCTATTCATATATCCATCCAAATGCCTCTTAAATGTTGCAATTGTACCAACCTCCACCACTTCCTCTGGCAGCTCATTCCATACACGTACCACCCTCTGTGTGAAAAAGTTGCCCCTTAGGTCTCTTTTATATCTTTCCCCTCTCACCCTAAATCTATGCCCTCTAGTTCTGGACTCCCCGACCCCAGAAAAAAGACTTTGCCTATTTACCCTATCCATGCCCCTCATAATTTTGTAAACCTCTATAAGGTCACCCCTCATCCCCCGACGCTTCAGGGAAAACAGCCCCAGCCTGTTCAGCTTCTCCCTATAGCTCAAATCCTCCAACCCAGGCAACATCCTTGTAAATCTTTTCTGAATAGATCAAATGTTTATCATATGGCATGCCTCTGGGTATGGCACTAGATTATGAAATTTCTTGTGCACCACCTCAGCTCTGTCACTTTTTCAGTTAAGATTTTGTCAAAGGTTCTCCCCTAAGTCAAAGAGGAATCCTCCTTCCTGCTGCATTCAATTTTTGGTCATTCCTCTCATGATTTATGGCTGCCCCATTATTCCCCTTACAATATACAGTAACTTCATTATTGGTTAGTAGTATGGTTATTGTCTTTCCAACTAGCTCTTCTGCATTCAAGTTTCATCCCAAAAAGAAACATCTGGAGTAGTATGAGTCCACCAGGAGCTTCAGGTCCGAGTTTCATTGACTTTTACAACAATGCTAATTTCACATCAGGCAAATTGTTGTTCACTGATGGTTTCCTGAACTTGGTTCAACCTAGTCAGGTGTTTACAGCTTCTAGTTTGGGTCTGCATTTGTCCTTTTTTAAAAAGTCACTTTAGTGCATTAAAGTCTCTGGTATTAGAATCAGATGATGAAGTTAGATGTTGTTTGTCTATTTTTACAATGGTTGTAAAAACTCATAAGTGCACATATTAGACAGGAAAGGTTGCCTAAACTATCTATCTTGCAAATGCAACAGATCCTTAATCTAGAATACACAAATGAATCATATTTCTGAAGGCACTTTAGCAGATGGAAAGAAGCAAAATCAATTGTTGACAGCAAGAAATGAAAGACTTTCTGACTCCCTATTCTTCCTTTAACATCTCAAAAGCATCAAGAAAGCAAATGGAGAAATATCCATTCACTGACAACTATACAAATTTAATTACTGTTGAGGATACAAGACATCAGTTAAACAGCTCTGGTTTTGGGTTCAACTATTATAACTCAAGGACAATAAGAACATTTCAAACTGTGTATTCTTTATCCTCCTATTGGTCTAGAACTTCCTTTTTAAACTTTATACCTGCAGTTGTGTCTGTATTGGACGTCACAATTTATTGCGTTCTCAGGGTTAGTAAGTAATAAAATTGTTCTTTATTTCACTCAAGAAAAATTGGCTCATTAATTCTGATATGGGAAGTATGTTTAATCGAAACATGATACAACTGCATATTAAGAGAGTTAAAAGTCTATATTGCAGCCATCCAAGAACGTTAACAAAGGGGAGTTGATACACCCCTTTTCAACTGGTCATAACAACCCCCTCCCATATTCTTGCCTTGTGAATTATAAAGATTTGTGGACTCTAGCTCCATTCACTCTTTTGGATTCTTACAACTCAACCTGTGTTTGAAGTTCAGTGCTTTGTTTTAGGGAAGTATGTAACTCAATCCTTTCTATATCCTTTTCCTCCAAAGCCTGTCTCCATGACAATGTGAGTCACGTGGTTCCCTGTATTCAAGTAAAAATACTACTTAGTTAAATTGAGAGTCGAAAGGATAGTGATGTGGTATCTCAATAGATCATTTGAAGTATAACCTTTTACAAAACCCTGATGTTTTGGTCATTATTTAAAGATGTGCATGCTTGCACTTTCTTCCTGGTAAAACCATCTTTGCATGGGGACCTCAAAATTCTTTAACACCCTCTCCAGTTTGCTGTCAGCAAAATTCAGAACAGGATTATATGACTACTTCTTTTCTTCATTTTAGTTAAAGACATCCCCCAAAATATGTCAGTCCCATACATCCTCATATTTGTAACAGTTTCTTGAAAATGTAAGGAGGACTGTGATTAAAACAATCAGTAGCAGTTATACGTTTAGATTTCCAAAAGGCATTTAGTAAGTGCCTCATAAAAGGTTACCACACTGAATAAAAACATGTGGAACATGTGGCATTGTGGTCAATATACCAGAATAAATAGAAGGGACAGGAAACAATGTCAGGATATACGGGTGTTTTTCAGATATGGAAATTGTAACTCGGACTGTACAATCATTACTGGGTCTTCAGGTTTTTGCAATCCACATTAATGACATGAATAAAAGAGTTACTGCATCATAACCAAATTTGCTGATGATGCTAAGGTAGACAGGAAAGCAAATGCTGTATAATACTGTGTAAGAGTCAGCAAGGGGCTATAAATAGGTTAAGTGAGCAGGCAAAAAATTGGCCAATGGAATGTAATACATGAAAATGTGAGATTGCTCATTTTGACATGAAGAATAGTAAAGCAGAATTTTATTGAGATTATGTTTGTTGACACCCAAAAGCATATGTGGGCAGAACAAAATTTCTTAAATTGAAACAGAGGATGATAAAAGCCGAATGAACTCTTAAAATGAAAACCTTAACATACTTTTAAAAAGTGAGGAGAAAAAGAACTTAAAGAAGATTTTTTTAATTTAAAAAATTAGCTTTATATTGCACATTCACATTTAAAAATCAGAGGTAAGCATGCACAGTCAGAATTTATTATAATTAGATCATTGGTGTCAGCAGACTTTTAAATAGAAAGAGATTGCAGAATAATGAGGTACAAACGGATATAGGTGTTGTAGTGGTTGTAACAAGGTCAGCCAGGTGGACCTCAAAGAATATGAGTTCCCTGATTGGGGCTGTTAGCTTGGTCTAATTACATGGCCCTGGCTGACAGATATAACCAGGAGTGTTACCTTCCTCTGTTTCTAGTTGCACTTCAGTCCCACGCTCCTGATCTTCGGATACCCAGTACAGAGTGGGGAGGGAAGGTCTGAGGACCTCCTTATGGGTCTGCTCTTGGGCCTGGCCAAACTGGCCATAAACAGGTCCAGGCAGCGGGCGGTGGAGGGAGTCGTTAGGGCCAATTGCCTGCCCCTCTTCCATGGTTGCATTAGAGCCCGGGTGTCTGTGGAGAAGGAGAACGCGGTGTCCACCAACACCCTGGAGTTTTTCAGGGAGAGGTGGGCACCGCAGGGAGTGGAGTGTATTATTTCTCCCTCCAACTCTATTTTGATTTAATCCCTGCCCTGCCTTTACTGTTTGATCACACAGCATTGCCCTTTGATGTGAAGGGCACTGCTTGTCACTGGCCACTTGTGTGTTTCTTTTCTTCCCGGTGGTGGAAATTGAATAAAGATTTGTGAACCTTGTGTCTTTCACTGTGTCTCACACCTGCACACACACAACATGAGTACGAGGGAAAAATAAGCACTACCCCAGTTAATGGTAGTGTGGGGTTAAGAAAAAAAAGAATATGAAAGAAAATTAACAAGAGTGTCATAGGTTCTGTTCACTCTGAGAGCTGGCTCTGAGGGAGCTTGATCTGTGCAAAGGACTCTCCATGTCTAAATAAAGGACATCTTGGTAATGGGACGTTAGCCTCTGTGGAGTTATTTCACCTCCCCTGTGACCTCTAAAACCCACCCCCAATCTGTTTGCCTTCTGACTAAGGTCCCCAATTACAAAAAAAGGAAAATAAACAGGAGTGTTACCTTCCTCTGTTTCTGGTTGCACTTAAGTCCCATGCTCCTGATCTTCGGATACCCGGTACAGTACAGGGAGGACAGGTCTGAGGACCTCCATATGGGTCTGCTTCTGGGCCTGGCCAAACTAGCCTTAAACAGATCCAGGCAGCAGGCCGTGGAGGGGGTTGTTAGGGCCAATTGCATGCCCCTCTTCTGCGGTTATGTCAGAGCCCAGGCATCTCTGGAGAAGGAGCACGTGGTGTCCACCAACACCCTTGAGCTGTTCAGGGAGAGGATGGCACCGCAGGAAGTGGAGTGCATTATTTCCCCCTCCAACTCTATTTTGATTTAATCCCCGCCCTCCCCTTCACTGATCACGCAGCATTGCCCTTTCAGAAGGGCACTGCTTGTCACTGGCCACTTGGGTGTTTCCTTTCTTCCTGGTGGTGAAATATAAATAAAGGTTTACACACTTGTTGTTCTTCATTGTGTCCGACACCTACACACACACGGCATGGAGCTAGGGGGGAAAAAAAGTAAAAAAACAGGAGTGTCAGAAGTTCTGCTCACTTTGACAGCTGCCTCTGTGGGAGCTGGATCAGAGTGAGTGAAGGATTCTGCTCTTTTTCCAGTATTAAAAAAGGAGAGGAGACTAATTCTGTTGCTGCCTTCCCGTTGAGGAGTGGGAAATGAATAAAGATTTTTGTCTTTCACAGTGTCCCACACCAGCACACACACAATGTGGATGCTGGGGAAAATATAAGCACTCCCGCAGTGTGGGAGTATTCAAAAAAAAATACAGGAGTGTGGCTGTGCATTCAGGCAGTGGCGTAATGGATAATGTATCTGACTTTGGATCAAAAGTTGAGGCTTGAGTCCTCCCTGGCGAAAATCCAATGTGTTAATTTGTCCCTATTGTACATTGACGTTGTCTGTAAATTGCTGTTGTGCATTGGGCCAGTGGCATAATAAATAATGCGTCTGACTTCGGACCAGAAAGTTGTAGGTTCGAGTCCGACCTCATTCGAATGCAATGTGCTACTGTGTCCCCATTACATGTTGACGGTTGTCTGTCTGTTACTGTTTAGGGAAAAAAAATAATCAGAAGTGTCACCGCTGTTAGGTGGAAGTGTGGTGGAGAAAGAGAAAGAGAGAAAAAACGAGAGTGTTAGATATCCTAGGGGAAAAAAATGTGTCAGAGGTTCCACTCACTTTGAGAGCTGGTCCAAGGAAGCCAGGCCAGTGTCAAGTACTATGTACATGTAAATACAGGGTGACTTGGTAAGAAGTGGCGACAATAGTGGGATTAATGATATAAATATGCAAAAGTACCTACTAGCTGAAGCCCAATTGTAGGTCAGGCACTACGCTGGCTTTGTCATTAGACAATGCAGCAAGAAAATGCAAATGAATTACAGGGTATGGTGATGGAAGTGGACACATCACCAGGGCAAGTGAGCTTGGAAGACACCACTTGAGTGAATGTAATTGCATAGCCTCACTCAGGAGAAATCCTGAATTAAGGGACATGAGGTCAGTCCACAGCAAAATCCCAAAACAAAGCCAAGCCTCAACCAAATGGTTGACATTTTTTTTAGAATCTGGGCCGGCAAGCCATGTAATTGCTGCTGGTACGTAGGCTTGAGACAGCAAAAGAGCCCCAGTAGGCCTGAATTGAGTAAGAGAACAGTGGTCAGTATCCTGGAGAGTGCACACCCTGGAAAGTCCACCAACATCTGTTTTGGAACAGTTAAATTGCTTAGCAACATCAAAAATCAGAGCCAATCAAATAAATGTCTGGCTAAATGGCCACCCGGTTCTAATGGAAGTTGATTCTAATGGGGCTGTATCAGTGATTGCACAACCAGTCTTTAACAAAATTTGCTCTGGACTCCAGCCCTTAAGTTTGCCTAAGACCTGAGCAAGACTGAGAACCTCTACTGGGGAACCTTTACAGATTAAGGGTACAACTTCAGTTCCAGTCTCATACGAGAGGCTGTTGGTTCAGTTACCAGTGATTGCAGTGAAAGGCTAATGGAGCAAAATTGGTTGAGAGAAATAGACTCAACATTTTTTGATCAGGAAAGGGCTGCCTGAGTGAAGTCCTAATTAATTACCTAAAAGGATTTTCAAGAAGGTCCAGGGACTATCAAAGGAGCCAAGGCCACCTTATGTGTTGACCAGGAAGCAATTCCACAATTCTGTAAGGCCAACCCAGTGCCTTTTGTCTTATGTGCAAAAGTAGAGGCAGAATCAGGATGTTGGAAAGTGAAGAAATCATCAAACCAGTCCAGTTGGCAAAATGACAAGCATCAGTTATACCAATTATGAAGCCCAAAGAATGGCTTCGCCTTTGTGGGTGAATTGCTTTTTGAAACTGGATAAATTGCATAGAGAATTTATACATAAAGTTGGCGGGGGTGGGAGTGCAGTCCTTCATGAAGCTGGACATGAGCCATGTGTATCTGCAATTGTAATTAGATGAAGATTTCCAGAAGTATGCTACAATTAATGCCAATAAGGATTTGTACCAATATACGAGGCTGCTATTTGGGAATATCATCAGCCTGTGCCATCATTCAGTAGATAACGGAGAACATTTTACAAGGTCTATCCCAGGTTGCCATTTATACGAATGATGTGCTAATAACAGGGAAGACCAATAAAGAGCATTTAGAGAAATTGAACATTGTCTTGAGATATTCTTCCAACGTCAGCATATGCCTGAGAAGGGAAAAACGCATGTTCCAGGCACCCCAAGTACAAGACTGGGTTACACTTGTTGGAAGATAAAGCGAGGGTGATTAAAAGTGCTACAGCTCTCACATCTGTCCTGGAACTTAGGTCTTTCCTTGGATTGGTGAATTATTATCAAAGGAACAGGAGAATTGACGTTTTGAGCATAAGCCCTTCTCCAGGAATGAGGAGGGTGTGCCAAGCATGCTAAGATAAAAGGTAGGGAGGAGGGACTTGGGGGAGGGGCATTGGGAATACGAAAGGTGGAAGGAGGTTAAGGTGAGGGTGATAGGACGGAGAGGGGGTGGGGGTGGAGAGGTCGGGAAGAAGATTGCAGGTCAAGAAGGCGGTGTAGAGACTGAGGGTTGGGACTGAGAAAAGGTGGCGGGAGGGGAAATGAGAAAGCTGGAGAAATCTGCATTCATTCCTTGTGGTTGGAGGGTCCCTAGGTGGAAGATGAGGCGCTCTTCCTCCAGGCGTCGTGTTGTCATGGGCTGGCAATGGAGGAGGCCAGGGACCTGCATGTCCTTGGCGGAGTGGGAGGGGGAGTTGAAGTGTTCATCCACGGGGCGGTTGGGTTGGTTGGTGCAGGTGTCCCAGAGGTGTTCTCTGAAATGTTCCGCAAGTAGGCGGCCTGTCTCCCCAATGTATAGGACGCCACGTCGGCTTCAGCGGATGCAGGAAATGATGTGTGTGGAGGTGCAAGTGAATTTCTGATGGATATGGAAGGATCCCTTGGGGCCTTGGAGGGAAGTGAGGGGGGAGGTGTGGGTGCAAGTTTTGCATTTCTTGTGGTTGCAGGGGAAGGTGCCGGGGGTGGAAGTTGGGTTGGTGGGGGGTGTGGATCTGACGAGGGAGTCACGGAGGGAGTGGTCTTTCTGGAACGCTGATAGGGGTGAGGAGGGAAATATAACCTTGGTAGTGGGGTCTGTTTGGAGGTGGTGGAAATGACGAAGGATGATATGATGTATCTGGACGTTGGTGGGGTGGTAGGTGAGGACCAGTGGGGTTCGGTCCTGGTGGCGATTGGAGGGGCGGGGTTCAAGGGCGGAGGAGCAGGAAGTGGAGGAGATGTGGTGGAGAGCATCGTCAACCACGTCTGAGGGAAAATTGCGGTCCTTGAAGACGCCATCCAAATTCCTTCGCCTTCGCCGCATCTGCTCCCAGGAGGACCAATTCCAATACTGAACAACCCAGATGGCCTCCTTCTTCAAAGACCGCAATTTCCCCTCAGACATGGTTGATGATGCTCTCCACCGCATCTCCTCCACTTCCTGTTCCTTCGCCCTTGAACCCCGCACCTCCAATCGCCACCAGGACCGAACCCCACTGGTCCTCACCTACCACCCCACCAACCTCCAGATACATCATATCCGCCACCTCCAAACAGACCCCACCACCAAGGATATATTTCCCTCCCCGCCCCTATCAGCGTTCCAGAAAGACCACTCCCTCCGCGACTCCCTCGTCAGATCCACACCCCCCACCAACCCAACCTCCACTCCACCTTCCCCTGCAACCACAAGAAATGCAAAACGTGCAACCACATCTGCCCCCTCACTTCCCTCCAAGGCCCCAAGGGATCCTTCTATATCCGTCAGAAATTCACCTGCACCTCCACACACATCATTTCCTGCATCCGCTGCACCTGATGTGGCCTCTTCTACATTGTGGAGACAGGCCGCCTACTTGCGGAACATTTCAGAGAACACCTCTGGGACACCCGCACCAACCAACCCAACCGCCCCGTGGATGAACACTTCAATTCCCCCTCCCACTCCGCCAAGGACATGCAGGTCCTTGGACTCCTCCATCGCCAGACCATGGCAACACGACGCCTGGAGGAAGAGTGCCTCATCTTCCACCCAGGGACCCTCCAACCACAAGGGATGAATGCAGATTTCTCCAGCTTTCTCATTTCCCCTCCCGCCACCTTTTCTCAGTCCCAACCCTCAGACTCTACACCGCCTTCTTGACCTGCAATCTTCTTCCCGATCTCTCTGGCCCCATCCCCTCTCCGGCCTATCACCCTCACCTTAACCTCCTTCCAACTATCGTATTCCCAACGCCCCTCCCCCAAGTCCCTCATCCCTACCTTTTCTCTTCGCCTGCTTGGAACACGCTCCTCATTCCTGAAGAAGGGCTTATACCCGAAACGTCGATTCTCCTGATCCTTTAATGCTACCTGACCTGCTGCGTTTTTCCAGCAACACATTTTTAAGCTCTGATCTCCAGCATCTGCAGTCCTCACTTTCTCCTCCTTTGTGGATTCTTATGGCAAATTCATGTTACCTAACCTCTGTCCTGGCACCCTTGTATCTGCTTTTGAAAGTGGGTCAGTCTTGTAAATGATCTTGAAGCCAAGGTGTGGCCTTTAGGGAAGTGAGGAAGCAGCTATCATTGTCTCCCCATGCGATATTGGGGTAGTGTTGGCTCATAGATGGCCCAATGGAAAAAAACACTCATTGATGTATGTTTCTTGGATTTTGGTGAATGCAGAGCACAAATATGCCCAGATAAAGAAGGAAGGTTTGACGAGCATCTTTGGTATGAGAAAGTTCCCCAAGTACCTTTACAGATGTAAATTTGTAATAGTAACAGACCATAAACTCCTGTTAGGGCTATTCAAAGAAAACAAGGCAATGCTGCCTGTAGCCTCAGATTGAATTCAGCAATGGGCTCTCATTCTAATGCATACAAATACAGGTTAGGACACCTTCCAGGAGGCCAAGTAGCAAATGTAGATGCCTTGAGCTCCCTCCCACTGGCAAAACCATACCTGCAATGCCACCATTGGAAGAGTCTGTTCTGGTTTTAAATTTTCTGGGTTCGCTTCTGGTCATCACTGACAGTGAGACTGTGGTCACAAAAAGATCTGGCAAAACTAAAAACAGATGATGGGGGAAAACCAAAGGGTCATCACAATCAGAATTGAAACTTTTTTAGACCCAGCGAGACCAGATCACCGTAGAGGATGACATATTATTATGGGAAGCAAGAGCAATTATTCTGAGCAAAAGTCACCACCAGAAACCGACTGAAATCCACCAGGATTATCCAAGGGTTTCCAAAATGAAGATGTGGGCAAGATGTTGGTGGCCAGAATTGGATGTGGACATTGCTGTGATGGTGGGTCAGTGCTAACAAGGATAAATAAGAGAGATCTAAGGGGCAACATTTTCACGCAGAGAGTGGTGCATGTATGAAATGTGCTGCAGAAGAAGTGGTGGAGGCTGGAAGAATTACAATATTTAAAAGGCATCTGGATATATGAATAGAAAGAGTTGAGGGATATAGGCCAGGTGCTGGAAAATGGGACTAGATTAGGTTAGGATAACTGGTCAGCATGGACAATTTGGATGGAAGGGTCTGTTTCCATGCTATACATCTCTATGACTATGACTATTGCCAGCAACTCCCCCACATTCATGGAATGAATGGCTGGTAAATGCTGAATTCAGTTACACATCAACTATGCTGGCCTTTCATGGCCTCACTATTCTTAGTCATTGTGGACGCCCACTCAAAGTGGTTGGATGTGCATAGAGTTCATTCATTAAACACAGGAATAGAAAAGCTGGAGCATTTTTTGCAATGCACAGACTCCTGGAAGGGTTGGTCAAAGACAGCAGGCCACCATTTACGAGCAGGGAATTTGAGTATTTCATAAAGTTGAATGATATTCAGGATATGTGGACAGCTCCATACCATTTACTGTCCAGTGATCTGGCAGATAGGCTTAAAAAAAAGGCTGTAGCTTCACTCGATATCAAACTGTCACAGTTCCTTTTTGATTATCGGACCACCCCTCATGCAATTACAGGGATAGATCCAGCGGAGTTGTTAATGGAGAGAAGACTCTGCACCAGGTTAAATCTGATTCACCCTGACTTTGTGTGGGAGTGGAGGGTGAAATGGCATCAGGAACACCAATGCCAAACAGAACAGTCCTCTAAGCAAGAGAGACAGTTTACTTCAGTGGACAAAGTTTGGTGCCGAAACCACATAAATAGCCCCGCATGGCAAAAAGACACAATTGACGTGAGGGCAAGTCCTGTGACATATGATGTTTGGGCAGGTGAGGCAGTCCTGAAAAAGCACATAGACCACATGAAAGCTCCAAACTCACAAATGGGGCAGAAGCATAACATACCATGCCCGCAGAATAACCAGAAAGGCTGTCAGAACCCATGGATTCTCCCCTTCATCTCGCATCAAAGAAACCTTGGAGTCTGAGATGGATGTGGTAGAAGCTTTTACTGCCTGAAGAAGAGGATTAATTTCTTACAATATGGTCCAGGTGCAAAAGTTGGGCTACAGTCCAGTACATGCCGCCCTTATCCCAGGGTGAGCCGGAGGAACCAGACCCACTACGAAAACACTCCAGGAAATGCTATGAGACAAAGAGCAGGTTTACCTGCCTGGGCTTAGAAGGCGAGGAATATAGAACACAGAATATTACAGCTCAGTACAGATCCTTCAGCCCTCGATGTTGCGCCAACCTGTAAAACTAATCTAAAGCCCATCTAACCTACACTATTCCATTATCATCCATATGTTTATACAATGACCATTTAAATGCCCTTAATGTTGGTGAATCCACAACTGTTGCTGGGAGGGCATTCAAACACCTTATTACTCTCTGAGTAAAGAAACTACCTCTGACATCTGTTCTGTATCTATCACCCCTCAATTTAAAGCTACATCTTCTCGTGCTAGCCATCACCATACCAGCAAAAGGCTTTCACTGTCCACCCTGTCTAATTCTATCATCATATTTATGTCTCTATAAAGTCACCGCTTAACCTTCTTCTCTCTAATGGAAACAGCCTCAAGTCCCTCAGCCTTTCCTCATACCAGGCAACATCCTGGTAAATCTCCTCTGCACCTTTTCCAATGCTTCCACGTCCTTCCGATAATGCACAGACCAGAACTGGATGCAATACTCCAAGTGCGGCTGTCCAACTTCAATGTGACCTTATGGCTCTGAAACTCAATCACTCTGGGGTAAAAACAATGACTGCAGATGCTGGAAACCAGATTCTGGATTAGCGGTGCTGGAAGAGCACAGCAGTTCAGGCAGCATTCAAGGAGCAGCGAAATCGACGTGAAGGGCTTTTGCCCGAAATGTCGATTTCGCTGCTCTTTGGATGCTGCCTGAACTGCTGTGCTCTTCCAGCACCACTAATCCAGAACTCAATCCCTCTATCAATAAAAGCTAACACGCTGTACACCATCTTAACAACCCCATCAGCCTGGGTGGCAGCTTTCAAGGATCTATGCACATGGACACTGATCTCTCAGTGGGGTTCTGGGTAAACCAAGATGGAGGACAGGAAAACTTTCTGGCTGTAACAGCGGCTTCTTTTTTGAGGTATTTTGAATTCCAGGAGCAGCTGTTACTGTTTTATACGCTGTTGCATTGTTTTGGAACTTTGGGGAAAAAAAGTCAAAACAACAGCAGTTTTAAAAGGGAGAAGAACAGACAAAGAAAGCACATGGTGAGGTCAGTGCATGAGAGAGAGAGAGAGAAAAAGAAACTGACACTGCCTTTGCTGTTTGAATTCATGTATCGCTGGATATCGGAGTGCATC